>NW_004567111.1:52189377-52267124 GCF_000260355.1 Condylura cristata | reverse complement strand
AAAAAAGTGAATGTTATTGAAATCTTGTCATTCACAGGCGTTATATGAAGAATTGCTTTTATTTAATTTCCCAAAAGGCTCCTGGGGTTATGGAAGAGAAAATTGAAATTTAGGGAGGTTGAAGAATCTATGCAAGGTTCTATTTTGGCAAGTGGCATGGGTAATGTCGAAATCAAAGTGCTAACATTGTACTATCTTATTCTCTTATTTATTAGCTACTTGTTAGTTACTAGTCTTGAGACCTATGAATTAAAATAATATTTTATGGATAGAGATAATTATTTTTGTTGAATGGCTCTGGGACTTTATCAGAACCCAGGGTTGTAGTGCATAGATGACACTGGTAGAAGCTTTATTAACTGGGCTTTCCCTCTGTCTTCTGGCTTTTTAGAGTTCTGCAGAACTAAGTGATGAACCTAAATCCTCATCATCTCAAAACTTCTTTTTGCCCCAAGAAATTTTCAGCTTGCTTTTAAAGCATAGAGGAAAGGATCATTGCTGCTGATACATTGCTATTAACTACTTTATTCTAATTTTTAAATCTTATGTCTCTAACACATGTGGTTCTGTTTTCAACTCAGTTATAGATCAAGTGGAATGTAAAATAGGGAATGGTATAACACATTTTGTTGTGTGTAGCCCACTTCTGTGAGGCAGCTCATCTTACTCTCATAAATGTGCCAAGACTTTCATTCTCCAGTTGTTCTAAGTAGGAAGTTAATCATCTTTAAGTATTTCCTAGAAAGTGTTGTTTTCACAAAGCTTTGTTTGTAGTGTATTTTTAGATTTTGTTTTATTTAGTGGGTTGAGTCCTTTAGGAAAATGACTGGTGGCCTTTTGTTTTGAAACATGTCCATGTTTCTTTTGAAAATTTAATTTGATCTACTTGTATAATTTATTAAAGTATAGTTTATAACATTTATGTTAAAGATTTTCTAATACAGAAAAAGTCAGAAACCAATTTATTTTGCTCTTCTACTAGAATCTAGAATTTTACATAATTTTGTATCAAAATCATTGCCTTTAGAAGTTTAAATGAATGCTATAGGTTTCCAGAACAATTAAAATAATTGAGCTAAAAATTCTGAATTATTATTATAATTGTGGGCATGGAGGTTTTTATGAAATTTAATTTGTTAATTTGCATGGTGTGCCAATCATTGATTCATACATTTTCTTTCATTTTGTTATACTTATGCATATTATTTTGAATTTTTCTAAGTACTCTAAAGTACTGTTTTTCTTTTCTAAAAACAAAGTTTTAAGTTCTTCAATCTCTCTGAATGTGAAAATACTTACCCTCCCTTGTTTCTTTTTCCTTTCTTTTTTGTGGGCTTTTGCTTTTGGGGAAGATGACCTTAAGCAATAAAGATAAGTCATGGATGATTTATGCAATAAAATGATAAGATATTTCCATATTTTTCCAAATCTCTCTAATGCAGCTATTCCCACCCCCCCTTTTTTTTTTTATGGCTTATGACTGTGTATTAAGCTCCTTTTTCTTGAGCTGTCCAGAAAGACACCTAAGTCTTTTTACAAGCCTGGAAGCTCTCTGTTTCTTCCTTATGGCCAATATTACAAATGACTGTAAATTGCCAAGAAAGCAAAAATGAAAGTTCAGATGTAATGAATATAGTATGACGAGGTGATTGAGTCCTTGGACGTGGATCTAATTGTGAAGCTTAATTGTTTATAGCAGTAACATGTATAGAATTTATGAATTTGGATGGTCTATTTCACAGTGGATGTAAGTAGTATTAGCCCCAGCAACCACATAAATGATGTTACTTCAAGTCAAGTTCCTCATTCAGCAAACCAGATGACAGTAACATTGTTTCAGTCATGTTTCAGGATCTCCTATGAAAGAAGGTCTGGAATGAGAGTGCCCTGTGGTTATTCTCAACACTGTTTATGTCTTTATGCCTGTCATGTATGTAACATGCATCTCTTGCTTTTTCTCATTTCACTTAAGTTACTCTCAACAATGTCAATGTCAAAGAGAGTGGCTGGGGATAGGGTGCACTGGGAAAGTTAAAAGAATGTTGGGGCTCATGTTCTAAAAATGCCTCCAGGACGGTATGATTTACTAATCCCCCCAATGCCACATTCCCTACCTGCCTTACTACTGTTGGAAATAACATGGTGAGCAATATGAGAAAATACTACATAAAATGCTATGCCAGGGCCCTCCTTGGTGGCACAGTGGGTTAAAGCACAGCACTGAGAATCTAAAGCCACTTCCGCATGAGTTCGATCCCCGCCTGCCCCGGAGGAGATCCACATGGTGTGGCAGACTTCTCCTGACCCACCCGCTGCTCCCCTCAGCAGTGTACTTCGTCGATCTGCCTGTTCTGCTCCCCACTCTGTCTCTGGTGAATCCTCTCACTGCCCCTGAGCCTCTGGACTGTACCCCAGTTCTGTATGCACAAATAATTAAATCTTTAAAAAAAAAATGCTATGCCAGAAGAATGGAAATTTTCTGACAAATATACTATTTTCTTAGACAATTATGAATTATCAAGGTGATTCTAAAAGGAAAACAGATGGATCAATATCATGAAAACTTTTAAATTTCAAAGATTTATATCCAAAAACAAGTTTTAGGACCAGGGTTCTATCGGTAAGTTCTTTCACAATTTCCAGGAACAAATAACTCCAGTGAGTGGTTTCTGTCTTAACGAAACAAGGTAGAAGTGAACATAGTGAGTAACTATTGACTTGAATACAGTGTATAAAAGTCTATGTATAACTTATATCAACTAGGTCTCTATGGAGGAACTGTTGTCACTGATATTAACTCTTGAACCATTACCCTAAGTTGGTGGCCTTCCATCCTGGTTAGAATCATTTGGGAAGTTTAAAAATTATTTCCCAGCCACTGATATACCTATTTTAAATCTTCCCAGGTGATTCTAACATATCACCAGGTTCACATCATTGTCAGAGGCTCACCAAGTGTGTGTTAGGGAGTCCTGACACTGGGCTCCTTTCAGCAGCCAAGGAAGTAGAAGCCAGGGGGCCCTCTGGCAGGATAAGCTGAGACAAGTGAAGCCCATCCCCACCTTTAGCCTGGTTTTTGGCCCTTTGAGTGTAGGGCCAGAGCTTGCACTTAACGTTACCATTGTGTTTGCCAGATGTCTAGTATGAATATTTGTCCTTCGCTGAGATGCAATTTGGGATAATAGCTCTCTAGTGAAAATTACTCAGTATGAGACTATTGTTTACATAAACTCTTCAGTTCAACCCTTCTTAGGGATGAGAAGTTTTCTTTGGTTCCTAGTGATGTGCAGTTTCAGGAATTTCCATTCCACCTGGCCTGGATGTCAATTCTATTTCTTATCACTCAATAAAAATATTTATTAGGAAAACAAGGTTTAAAAGTGCCAGACTACATACAATACAGCCCTTGCAAATCATAAATGTCCTAAATCTTGTTGGATAGCAGAAGAGGTAACTAAATATGCCTTTTCTTATGCCTCATGGCTGGGAGTTGGATCCTGAAGTATGTTGGGGAATGAGACTGTGCAGATGGTTGGAAGTCAAGTGGGAAGGGCTTGGACAAAGGCTGCTGGCTCCTATCGAAAGCCTGGACTTGTCAGCTCTAGATCCACTTGGTGATTATCACAAATAGGACGCCCAGTTTCTTGGCAGCAGCCAAAGATGTGGAGCCAGGTGGGCTTAAAGAATGTGACATGTAACTGCCATGTTATGTAGGTCTTGGTGTTTCCATTGAACTTTAAAAGTGGGAGCAGTACGGGTAAATTATCTGGGAAAGCTGAGGAGCCGGGTCTTCCTTTCTTTCCCAAATATCCTTTAAACCCTTATGTCCCATCTATTTTAGGCGAGTTATTTTTAAAATCGATAGCCCTGTAGAGCAGTAGAGAAATCACTACTGTACCTATCTGGCTGTTGAGACATTTAAAACTTTCATAAAATCCAATCTCCTTTCCTTTCTGCCCTCATCATGTAGAGAAACACAAAGATTTTGTTGATACAAGTATTTTCCATCAAGCTTATGAATAACACCACTTGGCAGAATACTCCACACAAAGAACCAGATTGCAATGTTTTGTAATGACTTTACATACAATGTGCCTTAATTACAGGCAAGCCTGTCAAGAGCTTATTCCCACATGTGTCAACACTTTCTTAATACACTGTAATTCATCATGTCAGCATGGCAGAAACAAGGTATTCTACATCCTCACATTCATCCTTCTCCAGTGCTGGTCTTTAACTATATGTCCCACTGCAGCATCTTCATCTGGTGAACAAAGAACAGGCTATAGCATTGAAACAGGGAGGTCCCTGGGGTCCATCACAGTCGTACATCACCAAGCCCTTTAGTCTGCTCTCCACAGCGCTCTGCATCCAAAAAGCACTGCTTTATCGTCAAAAGGATGTTCACTTAATAACAGCAGTAAATCTTGAAATGCAGTCTAATTTTAGACAGAAAACTTGGCTAAAGGGGAATTCTATCATTTACCCTTTTGACAATTTTATTCATTGGGTTTGTTTTCATGAGAGTTGTGTGATTAAATTAAGATAGGGATTTATTTCTTTTTCTTTAAAAAAAATATGCCTTTTGGATTGGGGGAACGAGGGCAGAAAGGGAAATAAAGAAATCCAAATAATAAATACTATTTCAGTTGGAAAGAGAGTAATTTGAAATGCTAAGTTATATATTTCTAGATCATCTGTTAACCCTTTGGTTCTTCTGAGTGAATTTAGAAATGGGCTCTGAATCTGATTTTAGATGGTTTGTGGGGAGAAATGGTGAGTCTAAGTGTTATCTCAGAGAAAAATTGACATTTGACTGTAAAGCAAACTTGCTTTTAATAGATATTGAGTTGACTTTACTTCCTTTTGTGTTTCTTTTTTTTTTTTTTAAGATTTATTTATTTATTCATACAGAGCCGGGGTACAGGCCAGAGATGCGGAGGGTGAGAGGATTCACCAAGGACACAGTAGGGAGCAGAACAGGCAGATGGATGAAGTACACTGCTGAGGGGAGCAGCGGGCAGGTCAGGAGAGGTCTACCGGGCCATGTGGTCTCCTCCTGGGCAGGCGGGGATCAAACTCATGCGGAAGTGGCTTTAGCTTCTCAGTGCTGTGCTTTAACCCGCAGTGCCACCAGGGAGGGCCTCATTTTTTTTTTTTTTTTTTAACTGGGGGGGAAAATTTTTCTACTTAAAGTTTCAGATTGTGCTTCAGATGATCTCTTGGGTAATGCAAGTGTTTTAGAGAGTTCAGAATGAAGGGGCCCAGGATCTGGGTATGGGAAACAGAAATGTTCTTTCTGGTACTGTTAGGACTTCAAGGAATGTTCTTTCTGTATGTCCATGCCATCTTTAGACGTATATTGTATTCTCAGCTGTAGAAATACACAAGTGGTATTAATGATGGCATCTTGATAAACTTGTTTTCCCAGTCTGTTGTATTGCCTCCTTTGGAACAAATTACATATGGTAGAAGTACATGAGTAGGATTTAAATTTTAATATTTGTCAAATATTGGGTATGATTTTAACAGGTATAAGAATGCCATAGTACAAACTTGAATAATAATCAACACACTTTCCTATTATGGCAACAGTTTTATCTTTTTCTATATATGCACATAATCATGACACTTTTATGATGAGGTTAGGACATAAAAGGAAGACTCTGTCTTCTAGAGTCTTGCAATCTTGGAGTGTGCGACATACATGGTTAAGTGGCAGTGGGAGAGTACTGACAGTAAGTTTCATGGAAGGAAGGGGTAGAAGTGGTATTAGCTTGAGGGAGGAGTTCTCACTGAAGTTAGGGTCTGATTAATAATAGAGCTTATTAAATCAGAAGAGAGTAGTTCTGGGAAGAAAACCAACACACAGTAACTTTTCTGAGTAATGCAGACATCTTTAAAGCTAGCTTCCTAACAAAACCCAATGTTAAATACACATTGAATGACTTGATAAGATGATATAGCCAAAACTGTAGATTTTTTCTTCCCAAATTGCTTCTTTTCTTGTGTTCCTTTGTGTATTCATAGAACCAAAACACACTGTCTCTCTTCCAGGTTCTAATCCCAAAGGGATCGTTGCTTCTTCCCATTCATTCTTCTGCTTCCACCCTGGCAATGTACACACAAATCCTGTTAATTTTCTATTGTATAATACTTCTCCAAGCCTTTCTTCCTTTCATAAGTCCCTTATCCCAGACCTCAGATTAGCAACAAATTTTCCACTGAGCTCTCAGTCTCCATTCCTCTCCTTGCCTAATTTATTTCTATGATTAGCTGTCAGATTTAGTTTTTTTTCTTTTTGAAGCATGGCTCTTCTATTTTACCACTTAAAAACTTTCAGTGCCTCACTGCTTACAGTAAAAGGTCCAAATTCCCTATCCTACATGCAGAAACTCCCAATTTTTTGCTCTTAGAACTTTTCCAACTCCATAATTTCATTATGCACCACTCTACTTCATGCTTTCCTTCTTCTTCCTCAAGCTCCTTCCATCACATTATAACAATATTCCAGTAAGTAAATCCATAGGCGCAACAAGGCTTATTTTCACACATTGTTTCTAATGATTATAGCTAGACATTTGGCCCTGCCTAACTGTAAGGTACTTGGGGGAGTATAGAGAAACATAAAGAACACTAGTGGTGGGTATTGCCAGTTCTGTAACAGAAAATAAAGAACGAACAAGAAATATGGTGGTAGAGTCAGATATTAAAATAGAAGAGTCATATTTTGCCTGTTAGCATCGTGTGGCTTGGGCAGATTTTTAACCCATTGTGTCTCAATTTTATATGTCTAAAATGTGCATTGTTATGACAATGATGCCTATCTCATAGTGTTGTAAAGTTTATAATTCCTGTAAAACAGTTGGAAGAGTGCCTATAACATTTTAAGTTTGAGCTGTGAATATTACTAATATGGACAACTTGGGATATAACAAAGAAAACTATGACTTGGACTAATGTCTAAAAATAAGACTCAATTGGAAAACAAATTTACTTATTATTATTTTTAAATATATACCTCTGGGGTACAGGCCAGAGGTGTGGAGGGTGAGAGGATTCATCAGAGACAGAGTGGGGAGTAGAACAGGCAGATTGACTGAAATACACTGCTGTGGGGAGCAGTGGGTGGGTCAGAGAAGGTCTGCCAGTCCATTGGGTCACCCCCGTGACTGGGGATCAAACTTGTGCTGTAGTCGATAGCTTCATAGTGCTGTGCTTTAACCCATTGCTCCACCAGAGAGGGCCCCAAAGTTACTTTTTAGACTTTCTAGTTTTTGGGGAAATAATTAGTGACCAAGTATAATTTTCTTAAGGAGTTGGTAATCTCCTTCATAAAGAAGAAATATGGTGAATGTTCTTCTTCTTCTTCTTCTTCTTCTTTTTTTTTTTTTGCAGAAATTTATTTATGCATGCAGAGCTGGGGTGCAGGCCAAAGTTAAAAGGAGTGGTGAGAGGATTCACCAGAGATAGAGTGGGGAGCAGAACAGGCAGACTGACAAAGTACACTGCTGAGGGGAGCAGTAGGCATGTCAGGAGAGGTCTGCCACGCCATGGGAGACTTTCTAAAGAAAATTATGAGCAACAAATCCTATTTTAAATTGTGATATGTGTAAAGAGGATTCAGTTGACAAGATCAGTCATTTAATTATTAGAAATTAGATGAACTGAGAGAATGATCTTCATAACCCTCATAAACAGAAGATGGTAGAGATACTCAGTTATGAGGAAAATGCACAACTGTGTTGAAGGGACACTCAACTGGCAATGGAGCCTGTGCATGCTGTGCAGAGGTGTGGTTAGTGATAGAATGCCCTTGAGCTCCAAGTCCTGTCTCTGCCTCTTCTTATTAGTTATGCAGTCTTAATCCTCCTGTGCCTAAACATCACCATCCATAAAACAGGAATAATAATTGTACCCAGCTATCCAAAAGATCATTGTTTGGATAAAAGGACTTATAGAGTAAAATACTTTGAAAATGCTTATTCCATGGTAAATTCTTGTTAATTATAGTTGCTGTTGATAGGTAGCTGAGAACAATGAAAAAATAGAAATTATAGTAAAGATGCTAAGAACAATAGGATAAATCCAAAGTTAGAAATAGAAAAAAATGTCAACAATGCTCAATAAATACTGAAAGGTAGAGTAATATGTGGAACAGTCTTCAACAGAATCTCCATTACTGGAGTCATGTAAGCTCAGGCATAATATGTGGGAGTATGCCATAGAAAGTGATCTTATTCTTACAAGGGTATGGATAAGATAGCTTAATAAGGTATTTCTCACCTTGAATTTATTGGATAACCTAAAAAGCTAGTGAGACCAACAGATTGTTCATTTGAGGGAGGAAACTATTTTAAGCATGTGTGTTAGCTAAGTCTGTACAGTGAGCAATATGGGACGGAGCTTAGTGTTGAATTGCATCATTACTTGCAGAGGTAGGAACTCTTTTAGGTCCCAAAGTCAGGTGCAGAGTGGAAGCAACCACCTGGCTAATTTGTGCCAAAATGCCTCACTAAAATTAGGGGAAGGAAGCTTTTCAATTTAAATTATCTGGAAAATTACTTTAATTCCCATCATTTTGCATGTTACAAACATTCCTGACATAAATTCAAAAACAAGTTTATGGACTGAGGATTTTTTTCACATGCTTTGGTAAAGAATGTTTGCTCTGTTTTGAAATTTCTTGGCCTTATATTTAGTGTGTCAGACTAAACATAGATACCAGATACATGTTCAGATAAGTGGTCTCTAGTTTTAATTTTGCTTTTCTTTAGCCAGGAGGAGGTATCTTGGATTCATTGGCAGTAGAAATAATGGATGGAAAATAATAATTGAATGTGGCATATGGGGAAGAGGGTGTCTTTACAAAAGAATTTTCAATATTGTATTATTTATGTTAGAAAAACAAAAACATTCAGTTTCTTAATATACTTAAAAGCTGTTAAAATATTGGCAAATATAGAAGATGTAATAATACTTAGTGGTTTCCAGGAAGAGATATCAGTTTGTTACTTTCAATTATCAAGGTTTAAAATCTTGACATAAAGAGCACCGAACTTTTTGACTGGGAGAATCTCAGTGTATGCACATACGCTGAGTGGAAAATTTTCAGAGACAGAAATCAAAGAAATGGGCTCCTGTTGAACTGGAGTTCCAACTCTGTCTTCTCTAGCAAGTCACTTAACCTCATCAAGTCTGTCTTCTCATCTGTAAAGTGAGAATTATAGCATCCTGTATGATTCATGGGTTTGAAATACAGATGATAAATTCAAATACTTTTCCAGTTGTAAAGTACTAGCAAATAAGAATATGTTATTATTATTTTACTATACTGAACTTATTTTTATTTTTTATTTACTTTTTTATTACAAAAGTTTATTTTTACATCATTTTGTACATTTTTTTTTTCCAATCTCGATTGTAATCCCCGGGGTTTCCCATCACCAAGTCACCTGTGTGCCATCACCATAATCCCGTGCATTTCTCTCCCCTGCCTCCCCGTTTTTGATCCCATTCACCACTCCACCCCCACAAAATGTCTCTGGTATATGGTTGTTCATTATTTTTGTTATTTTCCACCTGGTCCATTATATTCCTGCTATGAGTGAAACCATCCGGTATTTTTCTTTCTCTTTCTGGCTTATCTCACTAAGCATGATCTTTTCCAGTTCCATCCAAGTTGCTGCAAAAGACATGTGTTTCTCTTTTTTGGTTACTGAGTAATATTCCATTGTATATATGTACCACATCTTTTTTATCCAGTCATCTACTTTTGGGCATTTGGGCTGCTTCCATGTTTTCCCAATTGTAAATAAAGCAGCAATAAACATGGGGGTACAGGTATCTTTTTCAATCAGTGTTTTTGTGTCTTTTGGGTAGATACCTAGGAGTGGGATTGCTGGGTCGTAGGGAAGCTCCATGTTTAGCAGTTTGAGGAACCTCCAAACAGTTTTACATAGTGGTTGTACTAGTTTGCATTTCCACCAGCAGTGCAGGAGAGTTCCTTCTGAACTTATTTTTAAAGTAGACAACAAAGACCTACTTGTTGCCAATGTACAAACACACAAATATTACTAAATGTACTTTAACTTCTCTGTTTTTTGCTTAAATATTCAATCTTTCTAAATAAATATTTTTCTTCTAGAAGACAAAATAAGAAGCATTTTAAAATTAATAGGTGAAGACACTGTTTGCTGGAATATAAACTGACATAGCTTCTATGTCTCTCTGGGAAAAAAAGTTGAAATAGATCTACCATATAATTAGCAATTATGCTCCTAGTTATCTAATATAAAACACCAATTTGAAAAGATAAACTCACTCCTATGTTCTTTGTGGTATTATTTACAATAGCCAAGAGTTGGAAGCAATCTGAGGGCCAGGAATGGGTGATTGGATAAAGAAGATGTGGTACATCTAAACAACGAAATACCATTAGCTAAAAAGAAAGAAAGATGAACTCTTGCCGTTTTCACAATGTGGGTAGAACTGAAGGAGCTTGTGCTAACTTAAATAAATCAGAAGGAGAAAGACAAATACTTGATGACTTCATTTATGTGGAACATAAAGAAACAGGCAAAACCAAAACACACCCTTGGATTCTGACTTCAAAATGAGAGTTATCAGAGGGCAGTTGGGAGTGAAAGCCATAAGTGGAGGGGTCCAGTGGACTGTAGTGGAAGGTTGTTGACACTTTGTTGGTGGACATGGTATGCTATCATACATTTGAAGAGGTATGAACCTGTATTTCTGATGTGAAGGTGTTGACACTTTGTTGGTGGACATGGTATGGTATCATACATTTGAAAAGGTATGAACCTGTATTTCTGTGATGTTGTAAACCAATATCATTACAGTAAAAATTATTTAAGTGAAAAAATTAAAATAAAATATAAATAAAATATAAATTAAAAAATATAAATAGGTGAAAAAAACATAATCACTACTTCCTTTATCCTAAGTTTATCCAATCACCCATGTTTGATAGTGGGTAATCTGTACATGAATACACTTTTAAGATCATTAAGTATTATTATGTCTTTAATTTCTTCTGTAAGGGATGGGAATGGGAACATTTTCATTTGGGTCTAAAATAATAATTTTTCTGAAAATAACAATTTTCTGCATAGTCAGTCTTCCTTTTCTTTTTTCTTGTGTCTTTCTGGCATGAAACAGACAGCTGAATACTCCAAAACCTTCCAGGATTTTGCTTTCTCCTTTGGGAATTCATTTCTGGGCTCTTGACCTTTGACTTTCTTCATATTGCTTTTAAAGAGAGACTTCATCTGAGTGTTCTGGTGCAAGAAAGGAGAGATATTTATAGAACACTCAGTTATTGTACAAGATTGTGTGTCTATGGCTAATGCTGGGTTTCTGCTTCCAAATTAGTAGTTTACTATGTTTTTCTTAAGTGATGGAAATTTATGGAGTTATTATAGTTGAATTCTTGTTCCTCAAGCAAAAACAAAACAAAACAAAACAAAAAAAACCACCATGTGCTGATTTCTTCTGCCTTATGTCTTTGGGTAGCTTATATTGGGAGAGTGTTGCAGATGTTTTTCCTAAAATTTGCTTTCTTTTTGCAGGAGTGGGAGTGGTATTCCATTGCTACCTTATATTAAGTGATGACATCACTAATAGAGAGTTTGGTTTTTACAGCTTTGTAGGCTACTAGCCATTTCTTTGACTTGTCAAAGAATATTTTACTGATGATTTAGTAAATTGGTTAAAAAAACTATTTGTGTGCTTATAATTTTCTAGGTGACTTAAATATTTCAAATCATTAAAAACCAGGAAGTACATTTGTGGAGGTGACAGGATTTATAAAGCTAATTGACAGGACTGTAATAACTCAAGTTAAAAGACATTTTGGCCCTATGGACAAGAATTCCAAATAATTTATGTATTCTTTCCTCACAGAGGGAGAGCATAACCCTCACTCCTTAGATATAAGATATAATATGTCTTCTTTCCAAACTCTACATTGTTGAAATGGGAGATAGGAAAGGGAAGAATAGCTTTATAGGAGAAGCCTGGAAAACACTGGCAGGTGATCAAGGCCAGAAATAAATCTTGATATGATGTGATGAAGATGGCACCATATCTCTATGACCTTCTTAATAATCCATAACCTATCTTGTCTTGAGGAAAATAGCAATAAACCCAGCAGTGGGAGATTCTATAAAATATCTGACTGGTACTCTTCAAAACTGTCAAGGTCATTAAAAATAAGGAAAGTGCAAGAATCTGCTACAAAACAATGACATGTGAGTGATCCTAGAACAGAAAAAGATTATTAGGTAAAATTAAAGGAATCTAAATAGACTGCAATCTTCAGTTATTAATAATGTATATATATTGCTTTATTAATTGTAACAAGCATATATTCAACATAAATGAAACTGGATGTGGGGTAAATGAAAATTCTCTAAATTCTTTTAATTATATATATATAATACTTCTATAAAACATAAAGTTTGTGTTTTTTTAACTTTTCAAAGTCCTAATTTATTTATTTTTACATGTTATAATTTCTTTTTTTAGTAATATAGTAGTTTATTTTTACATCATTTTGTGTATTTTCCCATTTCAGTTGTAATCCCCTTGGGCTTCCCATCACCAAATCACCCATGTGCCATCACCATAGTCCATTTCCCTCCCCCCACTGTTTTTGATCCCACTCCCCACTTCACCACCATAAAATGTCTCTGGTATATAGCTGTTCATTATTATTGTTATTTTTTCACCTGGTCCCTTATACTAAGTCTGTTTTTTTTTTTTAAAGGCACTTCGACATCTGTCCAAATACTATTCTTCTAGTAATAAAAAGCCTGTCATGTTTCATTATTTTCTTGAATACTTAGAATGATAAGCAATTCACCTTTCTAAAAGTAAAACATGGATTAATATACATAACACTTAGTATTTTGCCTATTAAAAAAAGTATATATTTGTATTATCTACCAAAGAAAGTTAAGTTGGCTAGGATTAGTTACTCCTCTACAATCTTCTTATAATAAAATAAATCTCAGAAGAAATTCTCCATGATACTATTATGCATTAGCACACAGTCACAAGGCAGTTCACATAACCTGTAAGTCTGACACATATCTTGTATTAAAGATTTACATTAAGAAGGCATGTATTCCAGAGCTAGAATTTTCCCTCTACTAGCTACCATGAAATCAGAAGTCTCCTAAACCAATAATTGAATCAAGCACAATTTTTAATCATTCAGGTTACAGAAGTCAGTGGATTTCTAGACTGTTCATGCAAGTATTTCTAAAGTGTTTTGACCATTTGACATATCTTGTATTTCTGATTTCAGCTCACATTTGTTATTCATCATGCTCAACCACTACTTACTAGTTCAGTCAATAAAGTTTGTATTTTGTATTTAGTTAATACTAGCAAAGTAGTTTGCTGATTAAGTTAATGGTAGCTAAGTAAATTATAATAAGGGCTCATAGGGGAAATTTGCAAAAACCTTCAAAGGCAAGATAATTCCAATTCTAATAAAACTTAACTAATGCATAGGAAAAGAAGGGAGATCTTAAAAATCTGTTCTATAAAATGAGATAATATTGATCCCAAATCTGACCAAAAACTGCATACACACACACACACATGTACACAGATTGAAAGAGAGAAAAGGAAACTGGAATAATCTCACATATGAATAATGGTAAAAATTCTGAAATAGAATATTAGCAAAAGTCATTAGATATGTCTTAAGAGTCTTAAAAGTGTTTTAGTTAATGGGCTATATCAATACGTTTTCTGTTATGGGAACAGTCTCCCCACAAGAGTCAGATAGGCTTTTCTCAGTATGCCTAGCTGACATACTCTGGTCAGTGTCACCTTGGTATGGGGAACTAGATAGGTCAGTCAAGTCAACTGAGGTCCACAAGTCTCAGGAATTCCATTACCATTGCAGAATTTTTAGAGTTGAGAGCAGCAAAGGCCCTGTAATCTAGAAGTTTATGTCTTGCCTCAGTCCTTTACCCTTCTCTAATTAAAGAGCTCTTCATTTATCAAGCTTCTGCCTTTCTTCTAATGATCTATCTAGAAGAATGTAGTTTGAGGGGTCTCGTCCACTTGTAGGTTTATCAAACATCTCCTCTCTATCTAAGAGTATCATTTAGACTTTCAGAGTAAGGACAAGGTAACCTCTTCCTTCTCAGTCCTGTGAAGTCCTCGTCTCCCTTTGACTCTTCAGATCCCTCAACACATGATGAATATCCCTGGTCTGCTACATTAGTCTTTAGAATTTAGAGCCTTGTAAAATGTCCATAGCTATGTTTAAACTGATTGATTTTTTTCCCCATTGCTAATCTATCTGATTCTGTTTTGATTATTCATTTAGCCTCAGAAGAGCCGAGAGAGGTACAGGATGATTTCTTTTGTGTCCCAACAATGCCAAGTCAAAGTTGGGGAACAAGACAAGGATGCCCACTATCTCCACACCTTATGAAGTTGTCCTCCATTTTAAATCAATTTATAAATTTAATGCCATAAATTTAAAAATTTAAACATTTTTTTATTAAATAAGAGGATAAGAGAGACTTTCAGTTTTTTTTTATTTTTATTTTAAGGTTTATTTGTACATACTGGGTTATAGGCCAGAAATGTGGGGGTGAAGATGAAAGAACTCATCAGAGACAGACTCGGGAGCAGAAGACAGAGCCACTGAAATACATAATGAGGACAGCAGCAGGTGAGACAGAAGAGATCTGCGGTATCATGTGGGCCAACTCCCTGGCTGGGAATTAAGCTTATGCTGCAGTGGCTGGTAATAGCCTGACAGCTCTCTGTCTTAACACCTGTGCCACCAGGGAGGCCCTAATTTTTAAAAATTTTTACAGTCAGGGAAATGATGTCAGAGGTATCAGCCAATGCAACTGGGTGGAAAAGGCAATTAGCAGCAGGGAACTGGAAAGGAAAGGCAAAAATCTTTATAGATTATATTGAATTGACTATGTAAATTTCAAAGTTATCAATTAAAAAACTACTATACATAGTAAAAGAATTTCACAGAGCATCAGATAAATCAGTGTACAAAATTAATGAGTCTATATACATAAATGATATAATGAAAAGAAGATTCCACTTAAAGTAGCCAATAAATGAATAAAAACAAACCAACAATAAACCCTAGAAATCTTACTGTAGAATTGTGGCTTCTAGTGAGAGAAGCAAAAGGGAGATCAAAATTGGCAGGAGCCAGAATGGACTATGGTGTGAGACTGGGTACCTCGTGGTGATTGTGCTGTGGAATCATACATCTAAAGCGTATGATCCTGTACTTTTAAATTATGTACAGTTTTGAGCCAATTTTACTAGTGAATTTAAAGTAAAATTGCCAATTAAATAAAGTGTAGTGAAATTAAATGAACTGAAAGAAAATACCTAGGTATATATTTAGAGAATATACGTTAAGAACTCTATGTGAAAACTATAAATATTCCCCAGAAAATACAAAAGTTAACTTGAGAAATGAAAAGGGATTTTATCTTCTCAGATAGAGTGATTCAACATTATAGTTGACCACCTATCATAAATCAATTTATAAATCCAATACCATAAATTTGTACATTTAAATTTTTAAATATTTTATTATCGGGCTCTGGTGGTGCAGCCGGTTAAAGCACAGCACTAAGAAGCTAAAGCCACTTCAGCGTAAGTTCGATCCCGCCTGCCCTGGAGGTGACCACATGTCGCTGCAGACCTCTTCTGATCCGCCCACTGCTCCTCTCAGCAGTGTAATTCGTCGATCTGCCTGTTCTGCTCCCCACTGTTTCTGGTGAATTCTCTCACTGCCCCGTGTACTGGCCTGTACCCCACTTCTATATGCATAACTAAAATCTTCAATACACACACACACACACATATTATTATCAATTAGAGAAATTACAAAATTCATTTGGAATAACGAACAAGTAAGAATAGCTAGGAATAGAACAAAAAAAAAAAGAGAATGGAGTTAGTAATGTTAATAATAAAGTAAACAATAAAGCCTATGTAATGAGAAAAACTGAGTGGCTTGTTTACATGAGTAAGTAATTGACCAGTAGATCACAATGGAAAATGCAAGTGAGGAAAATGATGGACTTTTAAAAAGTATTGTTAGGGAAACTGGATAGGCTTGTGCAAAAAGATAATACTGAAACCATTCCTCACATTGCACACCAAAATAAACTTCGAGTGTTTTAAAGGTTTACATTTGAAAAATGACTCCCTGCAAGTACCAGAAGAAAATGCAGTGGCAAAATCTCTATGCTCTAGATTCAGAAGCAATAATAGAAAAGATTGATATACCTTACAATAGTAATACAAATAAATTTTGCCTGGCCTAAAATAACCTACTATATGAAAAAGACAAATGACAAGTATTGAAGAAATATTTGTAATTTATATTATGACCATATATAAAGTTGATGTCACATATGTAAAATGAACTTCTAAACAAGGGAGACAAAAAAGAAAACTCTACAGAGAAACTGGCTAGGTATGAAGGTAATTCACAGCAAAAGAAATGCAAATATCCTTGGTCATGTGAAGAGCTACTCAACCTTGTACATAGTAAGAAAAACACATCTTATGATTACATTGAGATCTACTATCTCATTGATATAAAGCCAAATTTCAAAACACCTTCTGAATAACCTTAAGGGCTGGAATTTGGGGCATGAAAAAGAAAATATAAATGTAAGATGAAGGAGGCTAAAATGCAGTAGACTTAAACTGAAATTTATTTATTTTATGTTTAATTTCTTTGTTTATATTTTACATCAGGTGGGTTTCCCACAGAATTTCTCCACCAAGTCACCCATGTACCCTCACCTTATCTCTTATGTTCTTCCCACCCTTATTTTGAACCTTTTCCTTCCCTTGAAGAATATCTCTGATTTATAGTTGTCTGGTTACTTTTGATGTGTTTTTTAATTGTTATTTTTTCCCCTCATCCCTTATTTGAGTTCCCTATATTCCTCCTACAAGTGAAACCATCCAGTATATTTTCTTCTTTCTGAGCATAATCCTTTCAAGCTTTCCAAGTTGCCACTAATGGCATTCGATTATCTTTATTTATTTACTTATTTTTGCTGATAGTATTCCATTGTTTATATGTACCACATTTTTTTTTTGATCCAGTTGTCCACTTTTGGGCATTTGGGTTGTTTTCAAATTTTACCTATTATAAATAGTGTTGTAATAAACATAGAGGTGTATGCTTTCTTTTGAATTAATGCCGTTGTGTCCTTTGGGTAGACCTCTGGGGATGAAATTGCTGGATTATATGGCAACTCCATTTTTTTTTTTTTAGAATCCAAGAAATCTCCATAAAGCTTTCCGCAGTGGTTGGACCAGTTTGCACTCCCACCAGCAGTGTATGAGAGTTCCTTTTTACCACATTCTCACCAACATTTGTTGTTGTTAGTTTTTAATATTTTCCATTCTCACTGGTTTAAGGTAATATTGTTACAGGACACCAAATCTGTTACAGGACAGGGGGAGAGAGAGAGTGGGGCACTCCTGAAGCCCCCAAAACCTGCCTGCTTTAAGTGGGCTCTGCCATCCGCCGCAACAAGACAAAACATATGAAAAGGGACTTTACTACAGTGAATATACAATACAGAACACAAAGAATATAACTTCTAAATTAAACACCTGAGTTACCCATCCCCTTGTGGGCAAAAGTCAACCCAAAGGGGGTTGGTCCAAAGCAAGGCCTGAAAGCCCGCCACTAGACTAAAGCACCTTCTGGCCGGGACCCATGGAAAAGGGTCAGAAATGGCCAGCAAATCTGGGAGGAAAAGAGCAAAATCAAAATCAATATAAACACTGCCATAGTCACCTCCCTATGGGTATCTCAACCACATCTGCCTTAACCAGTCCAGGGTCAGGAAACAAGCCCGGTTTCTTCCTCACATGCTTGCTGCTCCATGTGGCTTCCTCAGGTCTCCTTCTTGTTCTCCATCCAGCTTCCTTCCTTTCTCTCTTCTCTTCTGATTCCTTCTCTTCTCTCCTTTTTCTCTGCTCTGTTCCACCCTCCTTCTGGGTGGGGCAGGGAACCTGGAACTTCCCCTTTTCCTAGGGACCACCCTGTTACAGTATCTCATTGTGATTTTGATTTTCATTTCCCTGATTATAAGGGATGTTGGACATTTTTTCTTAAGATTAACATCCATTTGCATTTCATCTTTGGAGAGGTATCTTTTCAGTTCTTCAGTTCAGTTTTGACAGGATTATTTACTTTGTTTTTCTTGAGTCATGTGAGTTCTTTGTATATCTTTGTGATCAATCCTTTATCAGTTGTCTGAAGTACAAAAATTTTCTCCCAATCAGTGGGTGTCTCTTTGTTTTGGTTAAAGTCCTTTTTGATTTACAGAAGCTTTTTAATTTGATGTAGTTCTAGATCTTTATCTTTTCCTTCATCATCTTTGCTTTGGGGGATGAGTCTTTAAAGATGTTACTGAGATGTATGTCTTACAGTATTTTATCTATATTTTCTTCTGTGTATTTTATGGTTTCAGGTCTTATGGTCAGTATATTATTATGGGATATGTTATTGTCTTATTTCATTCCAAGGACATAATACTAATATATTTTTAGATTAAAATTTCACTTTTTTATCCATTTTGAGTTCTGAAATTTATTTTAATCTCAAAATATATCACTATTACTTCCATGGAATGAAATTAAACAATCACAAATCCTGTGATAATGAATATCTATAAAATTCAGATTGTGTTCTTTTTATTTTCTTTCTCAGTTAAAAGAACCAGGATTTTGGAGAAATGACATTATAAGTCTAGAATAGGAATTATATAAGGTTAGTCTGGAACATCTCATGATATCATAAAGCAGATCATTCTGAAATTGCTCCCACTTGCTATATTTTGACCATTAATAAGAATAAAAATGTTGGCTGTAGATGGGCACACCAACATAGTCTGGGCCCTGGGCAGGAGACTCCAGCCCACCCCCTTTTGACCTTTGCTGCAGGACCCAGTGGGGGCCCAGGTGTGTACTATACCATGTGGTCTTGAGGTCTCAGGCTGGAGAGGCCAGGCTATGCCTCCATGTGGGTGGAGGTAGTTGGGGAGCGTTGGGACAAACAAGGCACACCTCTGCATGGGATTTCAGTCAGAGGGGTGCAAATGACCTCTGCCTCACTTGGTGGGACATACCTCCAGGTGACTGGAGTCAAAGGCAGGAGGTGGAAGCCAGGTGCTCAAGGAGCCTCTTTGCAGTTGGGCAGGGGGCTCTAGCCCACTCCATGTAGCCTAAGTTTCAGGCCAGGATTGGATCATGGGGTTTAGGTCAAAGGAGGGTGACTCCCTCTTGGATGAACCACACTTCATTTTGATGGGTGCAAGGTATCTGTAATTCAGACACCCCTGCCACACACCTCTAGGTTCTCACCTCTAACTGATGAGAGGGACAACACTAAGCCTTGACACAGTCAACATCTGGGGCGGATCCAAGCAGTGCATAATCCGAACTATGAGTGATAAGACCACAGGATGAGCTAGTATAGTGACCTCTTACATGAGGTCCATCTACAATTAAATTCTGGGGGTGGAGATTGTGCAACATGAATGAGGCTTCCTCCTTTTCCAACTATGGGAGAAAAACATCAGAGATATGACTGGGGACCCAGGGCTGGACTGAAAACCACAAAAGGAGATAAGAGGAATGGACTGAGCACCTTCTGGAGAATGTCTCTAACAGTGAACTTCCCCAGTGACTGGGAACTTCTCAGTTCTGGGACTTGGGTTCCCAATGCCAGAATTATAAGGCTCAGAAATAGCATCGTGTGACAGTTACTAGAATGGGTAGATGATCAGTGGGACCGAGACCATACTGGGCTGGGGAAAATAGGACAGTCTCGTGTACCATAGAAAATTCCAGAATCAAGGAGTCTAAAGAACTGCTCTATATACCTGCCCTTCAAGGGAGTTCTGAACTTCTCTGCCTTGCAACCTGCCTCCCACTTGCTCCTGTGGATTTGAGCAACCTGGTATGCTGTGGTGCAGGAGCACAGGTCCTCTCCCAAGAAAAGGGCAAGGTTCCAGATAAAAGGTGAAGGTGCTAATGGTACTAAAACATCACAATGTATATCACAGATGAGTTGGGGAACTAATTCATTATGTTAAATAATGAGAAATAGAAAAGAAATATAAATCATATGTCCTGCCATTCTTATACTAAAATGTACTTCAGGGTAAGTCAATAACTCATAAAGAGAAATTTCTCTTATATATGGAATCTAGATAATACAAGGACAAGAAATAAAAAAATGAAAGTATTATTGTTTTGTAATCCTTAATGAATGAAAAATGAATCTTGGCTATAATCAGTTGTTGTTAGCAGTCATCAAAAGAAACGTCTAGCTGTTATGTGGCCCTCCTGATGGCATTTTACATTACCACTATGATGTATTTTTCTCAAAAAAAGTGAACACAAATACAGTCATCTCTAACACCCATGGATACCTTGCAAGAGCACAAGGAGCAGCAGTATGTACTAAATGATTTCATAGGTATACAGTAGAGAAAGTCTAAATTGAAGACATCTGTAAAGGATAAACCATCCAGTATTGTCAATAACACAATGGCAAGGAAAAGTCTCATAGATTTTTAAAAAAGTGTCCATCCAAAGATAACTGAACAAAGGTGATCAGATAAAGAAAACACATAGTGAGACACTGCTCAGCTATTTTAAAAAAAGATGAAATTCTGCCTTTTATAACAACTTGGGAGGACCTAAAAGATAAGCTTAGTGAAACTAGTCAGGAGGAGAAAGACAAACACTGTTGTATGGTTTTAATTATACCTGGTCCATAAAGAAATAAATGAATGGACTAACTACACTTTTAGACAAAAGGCCAAATTAATGATTACTGGAAGGATTGCAGATGGAACTTGGTAAACTGGGTAAAAGAGACAATTGTATGATAATTTTAATAGTGAACATAATGAAGTATATGAGATGGTCATTTATAATAATGTATACGTCAAATCTGTATAATACTATCAACCAATGTTACTTTAATAAAAAATTAAGAAACCTGTCAACCAATGAGTGTATGGAACTTAAAACAAAATTTTGAAAATGCTCTGAGCACTAATAGGATAACTTATACTATTAAGAAATCACTGTTAAATTTTATTTTTTAGCTATGATCGTATTGTGATTTTGTTTTAAAAATAATCCTTTTTAATCTTAGAATGATAGGTTTTCTTGAATATTCTTCAAAAAACAGATGTGGGACAATAACTTGGAATATAGATGAAACTGGTGGTGAGCTGATAGATGTTAAAATTGCATATTAGATGTATAGGGTTTATTGTGCTTTTCAAAGTTTGAATAGATTTAAAATTTCCTGTGAGAAATTATGTTAGGAAAATTGGGGAGTGTCCTTTTTCTTAAAACACTGGTCAGACTTCAGATGCACAAGGCATCCAAGCATTTAAGGATCACATATACTTTTCTGGAGTTACTAAAATTCTAAACACACTAAGCCAAATACTTTCCTTCTTATTTTTAAACACATCATGAACAATCATTTGTATTTTTATTTAGCTTATTTAAATATTATTATATGAGAACAATTTGATGTTCTATTTCCGTTCATACAAAAAAAAATTACCAAAAGATAAGCAACAAGTGCTTATCTTTTAAGTTGCATTTATTTAAAATTTTCATTTTGCAAAATAGACCCAAAAATGCTGCTTGAAAGAAAAATTTCATTTATCAATAACTGCTTAAGGTGCTACTCAAAACTTAGTGTCATAAAACAACCATTTTATATTGTGGCTTCTCTATTGGGTAGTTCTGTTCATACCTGGCGTCTGTCATGGAGTTTCACGAAGTGGTGAGAACTGCAGTTGTGAGTGGCACGGGACTTCTCAGGCCTTGAAGTCTCTCCCCAGGTTGTATCTGAGCTTTTAGGGCCTGTCCCCCTGACCAGTCTCTTTAACAATTTATGCTAGGTTTCTACCATAGCAACTCACAGATAAAAAGGAAGGAATCAGACACTGCCAGACTTCATTACGGGCTGACTGGTCTCAAGTTTAAGAACATTCTTTCACACTGTCTTGATCAAAGCAGTCATGGGTCAGCCAAGATTTAAGGGAAAAAGAAATATATATCATCTCTCTCTTTCTCTCTCTTTAAATATATATTAACTTATTTTGCAGAAGAACTGGGGTGCTGGCCAGAGGTATGGGAATAAGAGGATTCACCAGAGATAGAGTAGGGAACAGAGCAGGCAAATTTACTGAAATACACTGCCGAGGGGAGCAGCAGGTGAGACAGGAGAGGTCTGCTGCACATATGTGAGTTCCCTAGCCAGGGAGTGAACTCAGGCTGTAGAATTTATAGCACTGAGATTTAACTCCTGAGCCACCAGAGAGGCCCCAATATATATCATCACTTGATGAGAGCAGCTCCATGTATATACAAGGAAAAGTGCAACTTCTTGAGGCATCTTTAGATATTACCACAATTTATGAATAAAATCAGAACATGATGACTTACTGGAACTTACCTACCATCAGCAACTGGGATGCATATACATAACATATGTATATATAAAACAAATGAGGTATGATTTTATACTAGCTCAGCTCAGCCAGGTAGACCTGCATGAATGACATATAGCCCCAATTTTACTTTAAAGGAATGACAGCTGGTAAAGGAAGTGAGTAAAAACCTGAATGGGGGGTAAAGGGAGCACATGCTACATTTTAGAACTATCCAATGTACTGTGTGTCTCACAGATATATGTATGGTTTCTAAGTCAACCATTATCTTGTGACTGACTTGATAGATGGCTTGTTGGGAAAAATCTTTATCTCTGCCCTAGGCATTCCTTCTCTGGATTGCCTTCTCAGTTGTGAGCACTGTGTTTTTAAATTCAATAAATGCAAGGAAACAATGGTTGTCTTTCTTAGCTACTTGTAAAGGTCATATGGAGAATGAGCATGGGCAGATTGGATCCAACTAGACATCAAGCTCATGCATAAATGAACACATTTAGAACATAGTTTGTCAGTGTTAACTCTTTGCTTACAGAAAAACGAAAACTATCAGGTGGTTTTAAATTACATTTGTATGAAACCGAGAAGAGAAGTGAATCACTATTTTTTTTTTTCTTTGCTTCACTGAGAGCTCTGGGAAGACCCGGAATAGAGGTGGTGCCAGAGTCCAGAAAGAGAAAGGACACTCACTGAATAAGCCAGTGCTCAGCTAGGACAATAAGCAGATCAGAGCTGAAGGAAAGGCCCTTTAAAGGCTGCTAATGCTAAAGAGATTATGCCCCTCTAATACAGGCAAGAAAAAAAAAAAAAGATAATATACTACATAAATATAAGACTGTTGAAGATATAACTAAATAAATATTTTTATTTTTATTCTATTTTTTCATGTAATTTCTTTAATAATTAAAAAATCCAAATTCCTTCAAACATTTTTTTCCCTCAGATATTTTTTTTTAATTGGGGCTTAATATTCAGATCCATTTTCTCAGTAAGTTCAACTAAATATTTGTCAGACAATTTGGTAAGCTGATCCATTCACCAATATATTATAGTTTTTTGATTGTTACTTTTATACCAATTGAATAATACTGTTTACTTTTGGTTGAAAATTTTTTTTTTTGTTGTTGGTGAGAAATTGCTGAGGTTGGTCATCTATAGATTTCTTGAAAGTGTTTATTTTAGTAAGCTAAGCCTTAGATAGGAAAATTATAAAATTTCATAATATCTGGTAGAAAACAAGCCTAATCTTCAGTGTCATTATTTCCAACAGCAAACATAAATATACTTAATTAATTTCCTACAGTGTAAGTTTATAAATTTGCCTTTCTGTGTTTTGATTGGCACCTATTAACAGGAAGAGACTTGAATATATGCTATACTGTCAGAAACTGATAAAGCAATGTAACTAATGGTTCTAAACAAATGTTTGTGGCAGCTTTTTGAGTGCAAATGTAAAAAGTATATTTGCTTCTTCTATAAGGGATACAGGCCAATTCAAGTCCCTGAACTATATGTGAAATGTACCAATTAGAATAAGTAATCATGAGAAAGTTTTTTTTTTTTTAAATCCAGGTTGTCTTTTTATCCAGATGGAGCAAAAGAATAAACACAAATTGTATATAAAAAATGGCTTAAAGACAGAATTTGTGCAACCTGAATTGAATTTTACGAAAATAGTGCATGGACTTGATTTCACGTAGAGTGCAGAAGTCAATTTTCCTGCTTATGTTTTCCTTCACGGTCCCTCCCTGTCCCAGCACCCCTCCTCCCCTCAACTTCCAAAAGAAGAGAATACTGTTCTCAGGACTCTTTCGGGCTTTCTTAATTGAAAGCAATGATTCTGAGTCACTCCTTTATATTAAGTGAAACACTCTTGCGTGAATCTCAAGGGATGAAGTGATTAGCACAGCAAGAAGCCAGCAGACTCTGGTCGTTCCTGCAAGTGGTGGAAAGAATTAAATACAATTTTGCAAAGATAACACTAAAAGAATGGTATTTTCTTTCAAAACATGTCCTATTCTGAAACATCAGTGCAGACATATGTCGAGATAGAAACTGGATCAAATTTCTAACAGTTGAAGACTCAGATTTCATTAAACAAGACTGTTTGTTCTCATGCCTAAACTGTATCCTATGCTGTCCCCTTGTCTGGACTATAATGGGATTTAACATTAACTTCGGACAGTGGAGGTTGAGTTAGTGCCAACCTTGCTAATGAACATGTGGTTCCAATAATAATGTGGCTACTTGTGCATTAGGTGGCGAGGTGCCAGAAACTTACATAGAAGGGGGCAACTGATGTAAAAAGTACCATCTCCTGATTACATTTCCAAAAATGCTCTGGGCCCAAACCAAGGCTCAGCAAATGGGAGTGTGAGGGAGTACTGTCACTCAGCATCAGGGAACTGAAGGCACTGATTGGTGAGGAGGAACCCTGCAGCTCTTCCTGCAAAGCTGAAGACTAGCATTCTTGGTGACAATGAAATGGATAATACTGCAGTGTGGAAAAACTCAGCCTGACCCAGGTTGGTGTAGAGGGAAAGGGATTAGGATGACTGCAAGTTTCTAGTGTTCTGGACTCCTGGACTTGAAAGCTAGAAGACAGTGAAATGTAAATTACAGTTTAACTATATCTCCACCATACCAACAAAGTGGATTCAATTACATTGTGGTAGCATTAAGTGTTATTAAGAAGGGATCCAGAATCTTGAGGCCAGACTTCCAGAAAATTGTGATAAGCTGCTTAAAACAGCTGAAATAGCACATTTATGGGCTTTCCAGTCCTTGGCTTCTTGAAGGGGAGAAGAATTGTTAATGTTCAAACATTTTGCAGTTCTAGTCTGTTATCCAGTCCCTAGTCCACAGGAAAGGGGAGTCAGAAGAGATGTGCTTTGAAAGAAATATCATAAAGTGCACACCTTCTCTCCTCTCGAAATGCTTTTGTGAAGTGAAGTACTAAATGGCTTGCCTGAAGAGTAGGGCCTGGGATGGCTTGGGAGGGCAATGATTTTTCTTGATGGCAGAAGCCCTTCTGTAGGGTGGCCAGTATTATAGCGTATAAACTGTTCTTCAATTCTATTTTTTCCTTTGAGAGACATTTTATTGTTGTTTTACTTTAAAATGTTCATTCTATTATAGAAAGCAGTGTAGAAAAGTCTCAAAACATTAAACATGGATCTGCCATTCAATCTAGGAATTCCACTCCTAGGCATCTGTCCAAAAAATTCAAAAACACTAATTTGCAAGAAAATGTACTCTCCCATGTTTATTGCAACTCCTACTTTCTATGGCTAAATGATGGTAACAATCTAAGTGCTCCAGAAAAGATGACTGGATGAATAAGATGTAATATGTGCACACACACACAGCACATGCACACACTCTCATAAACACACAGGAATACTACTCAGCAATCAAAAAAGATAAACTCATGCCATTTGTGGCAACATGGGTGGAGCTTGAAAAGATAACACTAAGGGAAATAAGTCACAAGGAGAAAGATAAATACTGGATGATGTCACTAATATGTGGAATATAAGATAACTAAATTAACAGTCAGATCAAGAAACTGAAACATTAACCATTGGTAGCTGACTACAGCTATCAGACACCTAGTGGGGAGGTAATGGAAGAGTGGAAAGAACATGGAGGGAAGCATAATAGTTTGTGAAGGTGGAATATGGATGAGTTGGTGGTGGATGCTGTGTGGTGTTAAGACCTGATGGGGATACCCCAGTGTTATCTTAGTTAAAACAAAAAACAAAAAAACAAAACTACATTCTATCAAGTCATTCTTTGTGGTGTACTGTTTTGACAAATGCATAGGGTTGCATATCTACCACAAGATCAACACACAGGATTCCATCAATTCAAAAAATGTCTGAGCTGCATGTTTGTCATCAATTCTCCTTTTCACCTTAAACCACTGGCAGCTGCTGATGTTTTTCATATCCTACAGTTTTGCTTTTTTTGATTGTTATATAATGGGATTGTGAAGTATGTCATTTTTAGGTCTTTCCTCCTTCAATTATAAAAATACATTGGAGATTCAACCATGTTATTTTTTTTGCTTTGATAAGGTTATTCTTTTTTATCTATGAAGCCAATACCACTGATGTATGTACCACATTTATCCTTATGGATAAGAATATTTGTACCAATTCCAATTTTGTGTACATTTTTTCTAGTAAACATAAATATTTTACTTCTATTGGGGGTGAGATGCTGGGTCATATGGTTAGTAGAGATTTAACTTTATAAAGAAACATGTAAATTTATTTCTAAAGAGCCTGTAAAGTTTTATATACCCACCAGAAAAAGTATGAAAGTTGATCCTTATTGACTCTTGGTATTGTCAGTTTGTTTTTTAAATTTAAATCTTTTTAGTAGGTAAATAGTGATCCATCAGTTTTAATTTGCATCTCCATGATAACTATCCTTATTGAGCCTCTTTTCTTGTGGTCATTTGCTATTTGTGTTTCTCTTTTTGTGAATTATTTGTTCAAGTCTTTCATCCTCTTTTAAACTGAGTTGTTTTATTATTAGGTTTTTAATGTATTCTGGATAAAAGTACTTTGTCAGATATGCTATATAGGTATTTCCTTTTAATATTTGATGCTTTTGACTCCTTTACAGTATTTTTCACAGAGCAACATTTCTTAATTTTGATAATGTACAATATGTCAACAAAATTTTATTTATAGACTATTGTTTTGATGGTATAGCTAAGAATTTGCTGACTAACACAAATTTGCATAGGTTTCTCCTATTGTTTCTCTAGCAATTGTCCAGTTTTATCTTTATATTATATGTATGATCAATTTTGAGGGGTTTGCGTTTTTTTTTGGCGTAGAAAGCAAGATAAAGGTTGAGGTCCAATTTTTTTTCATACATATTTGCATATATACTATTATCACTTGTAATTTTCTGAAAATTATTCTTTGTCTATGTAATTGTCTTTACACCTTTTAAAAATGTATTTATTTATGCATACAAGAGCTGGGGTACAGGCAAGAGGTGTGGAGGATGTTGAGAGATTTCACTAGAGACAGAGTGGGGAGCAGAACAGGCAGATCAAGTACCTTTGTAAAAAAAAATCACTTGACTGTATTTACATATGTTTTTTCTTGGACTCTTTTAGGCTTTGTTGATATATGTGTCTATTCACACATAAAATGTGTTCTTCTTACTATAGTTCTTTTTTTGTTTTGTTTTAAAGATTTATTTATGTTTACAAATTGGGGTACCGGCCAGAGGTATAGGGAGGTGAGAGGGTTCACCAGAGATTGAGTGGGGAGCAGAACAAGCAGATCAACGAAATACACTGCTGAGGTGAGCAGTAGGTGGGTCAGGAGAGGTCTGCTGAGCCATGTGGGTCAGCTCCCTGGCAGGGGATCAAACTCGTGCTACAGTGGCTTCAGAGAGGCTCATAGTGCTGTGCTTTAACTTGTTGCACCACCAGGGAGAGTCTCATAGTTTTTAAATTTATTTTAATTTTAATTTTTTTAGATCATTCTTCATTTTGTGCATTTTTTCATCTCAGTTGCAATCCCCATGGGCTTCTCATCACCAATTTACCCGTGTGCCATCACCATAGTCCAGTGCACTCTTCTCACCCAGTTCTCCCTTCCATCCCCATAAAGTATCTCCAGTTTATAATTGTTCATTCTTGCTATAGTTTTATAGTAAAATTTCAGAATAGATAATGAGTCCCCAACTTCTTTCTTTTCTCCAAAATTGTTTTGACTATTCTACTTGGAGTTTACAAAAAAAAAAAAAAAATCCTGTTGTGATATTATTGAGTTCACATGGAATGTGTAAAATCATTTGGGGAGAATTGACATCTTAATAATATGAAATCTTTCAATTATGAAAATGATGTCTCTCTCTGGTACTTGGCTTTTAGTCATCAGTTATTTCTAGTTTTAACATACATATTCTGTAGGTATTTTATCCCTAAAGTATTTATTTTGTGTGCTACAAAGGATACTGTTTTTATATTTTGAATTCCAGTTCTTCATTTCTGGCATTTAGAAGTAGAATTGTGACATCTTATTCCATAACTTTGTTAAACTCATTTATTCTAAGGTCATTTTTGGCTGATTCTGTATTTCTCCTTACACAAAGATTTAATGTACACATAGAGGTAGTTTTATTTCTTACCTTCCAATCTTTCTTTTGTGCATCAGCTAGGACTTATACTGTGAGGTTGAAGATGAGTAGTGAAGAGGACACCCTTTTCGTCCCTCACTTTTGAGAAAGGCATTCAGTTTTTACTGGTGTGCTTTGTGTATTTTAATAATTGCTCTATATAAAATTAAGGAATTTCCCTTCTATCCTTAGTTTGCTGAGGGTTTCTGTCATAAATGACTGTTGAAATTTGTGAAATGTTTTTTTATTCTTCTGTTGAGATGATTATATTATTTTCTCTTCTACTTTGCAATATGATTTTTAAATTGATCAATATTTGAATTTTGAGCCAGACTTACATTTCTATAATAAATCTTACTTGGTTGTGATATACTGCCTTTCAAAATGTGTTTTTATATATTGCTACTTTAATTTTGCTAATTATTGTCTAAATTTTAAATAAGTTCATCTTATTGAATGGAATATGATCTATCTTAGTGACTGTTATAAGAGCACTTGCAATGTGTATTTTGCTATTAATGAGTATGATGATGTGAAAATGTCACCTAGGTCAAGTTAGTTGGTAGTAATGATTAGGACTTTGGCTCTCTTTGGGAGAGGAATGTTGACATTGCCACTGAAATTGTGGATTTGTCTACTTCTATTTAAGTTTCATCAATTTTTGCTTTAAGTATTTTGAATCTCTGTTTACATATTAGAATTGTTGCATTTTTGTAGAATGTATCCCTTTGCCAATGTTATTCCCTCCCTGTGCTTAGAAGTGGCCCTTTTAGAGTGTATTTCATTTTGTACTGATATGATGGTGCTAACTTGCTTCTGATTGTTGTTTTCATACTTCTATGTATTCTATCCTTTTACTTTCAACCTATCTATGTCTTTATATTCAGGGTGACTTTCTGTAGACAGAAGATATTTGGGGTTTAGATATTTTTTGTCTAGTTGAATAATCTGTGTAATTAATGTGTTGCAATTATTTATATTTAGTGCTATTATTGTTATATTTGTGTTAAAGTCTGCCAATTTGCTTGCTGTTTTTCTACTTGTTCTCAGTGCTTTGCTTATTTTAGCCCTTTTCAGGGGGGATAATAAAAACATCTGTTTTATTTTCAATATAGTCTTATTATTTATAGCCTTTCCTTAGTTTAATTTTGTGATAACTCTAGAGTTATAACACCCATCTATAACTAATCTGAGTTTATTCAATTATATTCAATTGCTTCACAAATCGTATAAGTACCTTACTACAGAATATTCTCAGCTCCTCCATTCCATACCTTTTCTGCCAGCATTTTAACTTTACATAGGCTATAAAAACATATAAATGGTTACTCTTCGTGCTTTGCATGGTCATTTATCTTTTAGAACATGTATAGGTAGGAAAACACATACCAGATCACTTCACTCATCTGTGGAATCTAAAGAATGAAACAGAGGAACAAGCAAATCTAAATCAGAACAAGACTTAAAAATCTGACTGTTGAACTGAGTTTAGCAGAGGGGAAGGGAAAGTAGAGGTGGGGAGCAAAGGGGGAATGGGGCCCCAGGCACAGTGATGGAGGGTTTTGTGTTTTGATAGTGGATGTAGTGTGGTAGCATACATTGAAGAGTGTGATCCTACCCCCCTAAAGCATACCCAGTGCTGCAAACTGATATTATCTCAATAAAAATCAATACAACTAAAAGTATATAAGAAAAGGATGAACCTATACCATAAATCAATAATGTTGCAAAATCTGTGTTACTTCAAAAAAAATTTGGGTGTCTAAAAATAAATAAATACAAATCAGACATTATTTGAAATTCATTTAGGAAATCATTCATTTCTGTAGACCCAAGTTTCTGTCTGTATTATAGTCCTTCTGCCTGAAGAACTTCCTTTAAGTACAGGGCTACTGACAATGAAATTCCTCAGGGTTTTTTTTTTTTATTGTTTGTTACAAAGTGTTTCTTCTTTATTAAATTTTCTTTCCTAAAATCCATAATTCCAGTTTAATCATGAGAAAAACATCAAATGAACCCAAACTGAAGGACATTCTAAAAAAAGCCCTGAGTTTTAGATATATGTCATTATCCTATACTTTGCCCAGCCCATTCTGTTTTTACACCTTTTAAAAATTTTTGTGTTTCAGCTTGGGTAGTTTATTCTAACATATATTCATATTTACTTATTCTTTGACTATGTTGAATATACTTATATGTCACTCAAGGTCATCCTTCCTCTAATTATTGTTTCTCTAAGCATTTCTAATTACATCTCCCTTATACTTTCTACTGATCCGCTGAAGTGACTTCTCTGACCCTACAGGTTGTCTTCCTTTCCCATTAAAGCCTTTAATATCTTAATTATAATTATTTTAAATTTGTCACCTTTTCACTTTAACATTTGTATGATAACTGAATCTAGTTTTCTTTATGTTAACTTGACCATATGTTGGAGTTTTTGTGTTTTGCTTTATTTTTGCATGCTTTATAATTTTTTGTTTAAATTAATATGGACACCTTATCTAGGACAGTAGATACTATAATGAGGGGTTTTAGCCTGGAAATAAGAACACTCTCTGTCAGAAATTAGTGTAGATTATTGAGCAAAAGCAGTAAAAAATTGAGTTGAGATTAAGCTTTTACTATAGTTACCCATACGATACTGTAGACTTCAAATTTCTGTAGTTATATTTTGTGTTGATGGTGGAAACTGGTTTCCCAAAATGTCATTTCTCAATTTTTCTCAATATTTATTCTCAGCCTAAGGTTTTCCTTTTGTACCACACCTCAGAAAAACTCTTCCCATACATGAGTACACTGTTGCTTACTACTTGATGCTTAGCCTTATACTGTGGCTTTAGGAATATATTCTTTATTGCCCTCATTAAGCCTGTTTAATCAGAAGGGCACTATGTCTCTGGAGACATTTTTCTAGTAATTTAAAAATTTCAACCTTAAAAGAGATGACGACTACTCTTAAGGATCTAGGGAGAAGTAAGGTGATATAATGATGCAGTTTAAAATAAAAATAATTTGAGCACCACTCATATACCAGGCATAGCTAAATGCTTGCAAATGTGATTATGACTTGGCCCATATCATTCAGAAATTGTGTAGCATAGAATCAGCAGCTGGCTAGTGGTATAACTTCCTGCATGACATGATAGGGGTAGGTGCTTTAAAACCCAACAGAAAACCTCTTACTGTGTTGTAGATGAAGGTTAGGTTTAAGGAATTCTTCCTGAGGGAAATCCAGACAGGCCACCATCTTTCTGGTATATCTAACTTTGTGTTCATTTAGGTAAAAGATAATGTGTTTAAAATAAGAGTGAGAAAGACCTGAAAAGAAATAGGTGAGAAAAATATGGAGGAAATATAGTACCTTCTAGAAGCCACAGTCTATGTATTAGCTGAGGTACCTTCATGGTGCCATCTATGAGAAGTCAAAAGTTTCTGATTCTAACAATTCTGGGCTTGAAATTTTCCTTCTCACCTATAAGCTGAAGAATTTTAGTCAAATTGCCTTCTCAGGGTTTTTGTATTCATACATAAAATGGTAATTTTTTTTTCTTATCTCATAGGATTGCTGTGAATAACATATGAAGTAATAGTTTTCTAAAAAATTTATAATGAGTAGTTATTGTTGTTGCTATTCACAGCCACTAAATTTGATATTTTTCAGCCCTTTTTGTACTTGATATTAGCTTACCCAATGATCATCTGAGGAGTTCAACTGGAAATAAGTATTTGTCATTTTTGTAGAAGTTTTCCCTTGAATGGTTGATTTTATACTCATGTAAAGAAGCAGATTGTAAGTCAGATCACATAAAATTATATTTAAAAACTCAACTTTTGTGGTCATCTTTTCCAAGTCCTTAAATCTTGGGATTTTCTCCAGCAATCATATAGGTTCTATTAGAGTTCATAACCCTGCAGTGCCTTGGCCATGTGTACCCATCTGGTACATTCAACCACCAAACTGGAATATGATATTGTGCTTCCTGGGAAAGATTAAAAATGAGGTCTCGTAAGCTAAATGACTCCTGAAATCAGGGACAAGAAGGGTATAATTGAAATGTCACTCAACAAATTTGCCAAGAATAATGGAAACAGAGATGACTACCTTGACTTGTGGTGAGTGCTCGCCTTTGGGGATTAACAAGATGGTTAAAGGATGAGCAGATGTTAACACTAAGTCTTTTAAACCTGCTTTTTCTTTTAGCCTACAGTCTAATTTGATTTAGGAACTGAATACCAGTGGTGTGGTCATGAAAATTTTTTTCTTAGAAAACCATAATCTGTCTTCACCAATAACGACTCTACTCAAGATTATGGGAGCTGGGTGGATGAGGGATACTTTGGTGCCAGTCTTCATTCACTCATTTATTCCTTCATCTTAAATGTATTCAGTACTTTCCATATAATTGCCTATGCTTCAGGGAATAATGCTGGATTTACCCCCCTTGCTTAATGGTGCTTATGGTTTGATGGAAGGACATAACTGATAATAAAATAATAACAAAAATAAATGTAATTCAGAGATAATTACTGTGAAGTGAAGGTGGATCAGCTGACACAGGAGTTCTCAGAATTAGTCCACAGGTGAGATAATTTCTGAGCTGGTCAGGGATGGAGTAAGACATGTAGAGAGAAGCATGTGGCTGGTAACTGTAGCAATGACATTGCACTTGATATTGTCTAATTTGAAAAGACCACAAAGGCTGCATGATGGGAAGTAGATTAAGAGACAGCAAGCTCAAGGTAGGAAGACTACTTAGATGATATAAGGAGTTTCTTTTTTCCTTTGTAGAAGTGAGAAACTTAAGTATATATGGTAAAGATTCAAGTGAACATAAATGCTGAACATAAACAAAAAATAAGAGATAACCTAATGTTTCTGAAAAAATGTAGTAGTTTGAATAATTGATCTTAAAAGGAGAAGGTCTAATTCTACTTTCACAGAGAAGGAGAAGAGACTAGGTATAAATATAAGGAGTTCTTTGTGGGATGTCCTGTCTTACTTTTTTGTTTTATTTGAGAAATACAAGTCAGGTCATTTGTTAAAAGTAAGAGGGAGAGTGGGGGATAAAGAAACAAACAAACAAAAAATCTGAGAAAGGATAGAAAGTTTATAATATTCACTAGGAAAGTGGGAGATAGAACTGCCAGAGACATGTAGGTATCTAACCAAGCTGTGCTGAGGACACATTGGTTTTGGGGCTTACAGCTTCACAGTGATGACATTCTGCTCCATGTGTCACTTACTCTAGTAGTATTTGTCTAGTTGGGCTCACACAGATAAAACACTTTTTTTTTGCTAATAGTTGCTGATATAAGTAGGAAAAAAGAGGAATGATTGGCAAAGTTTATTGAAGTGATATGCCACAGAATTCAAGTTTGGAAGGGAGCGATAGAAGAAAGAAAAATGGTAGATTTAGAATAAGTAGAAGGGTCAATGGAATGGGGGTTCTAAAGAGGTTGAAGAATGTTTATTATCTGAGGAACTGAACTAGCAAACTGGATGGAAGGAGTTAATAGGAGCATGATATGATAATTTTGGTGATAAAGAGGTTTTGGGTGATCACAATTCCAGGATAACATTAGGAAATCATTTTTTCATGAATATGTTATGTTTCCAGTGTTGGGTCTCTGAAAAAAGAACACTAACAAACTTGCTTAAAGGATCACTGAATAGCAGTTCTGTAGGGGTTTGGTGTTGCTATTCAAAGGGGTAGGGAACCCCCTGGAAGTTAAGTGGGACATTGCACTTGAAATTGTCTAATTTGAAAAGACCACAAAGACTGCATGATGGAGGGTAGATTAAGAGACAGCAAGTAGGAAGACTGCTTAGGTGGTATGGACTTAGAAGCTAGAGATACCTTGTTGTTTCAGAGAAAATTATACTTATTTCCCCTGGTATCATTTGTTTCTATATCTGGGTGGTAAAAACCTAAGGGTTGTCTGAAAATTTCTAGAGAGGATTTGTTCACATTCCAGAGTAAAAGTCTCTCTTCCCATCCCCTAGCCTCCTCTTCTAGAAGGAGGCAGGACAAATGTGCCAGTCACCTTAGAGTTGCTCATCATTTCAGAGGTCCTCTCTTCTGTGATGGAAACTCTCTCATGGTATTTTTTTTCCTGACTATCATCATGTTACTTCACTATCTGGGACTTAGAGAACTGATGCTGAGATAGTCTCTGAAAAATAGATACATGTTTCTGATCCAGAATCTGTGTTTCCTGATAGAGAAAACTGATGAAATTCATGTTTTTGATAAATCTAGGAAATATTAGAGAAATCAATAGAAGATAGCAGTAAGAAGGTAGAGGGTGTATAGGCAAATGATTTTTTGGTTCATTCTATTAAGATTTTGAGAAGTTAGAAACAACTATGTAGAACAAAAAGATCACTGATGTAGTGTGAAAAAATTACAGCCATAATTTGAGAAAATTCAAGATGTTTCAAGAGAAACATTAAATTTAAGAAAAAGTTATGTGGGTGGAAAATACAGTGAGGATATATAAGCATCTGATGATAATGAAAGAATGGTTCCAGAGGACTGAGTGAAGGCTTTGAGAAATTCAGTAGTAGGGTTGGAATAGACGAGGAAGAATTCTTGGGATGGTGTTCAAATATAGGGTTGATTGCAATGTGGACTTAATACTTTAGTATGTGATAATGGTGGTAGGTATTGAGCTATGCCCATGTAATCATCTGTTCTGGTGTAAACTCTTCTACCTAACCTTCTGTGGTGTGAGGCTCAGAGATGGTGGTTATCTCAGAATTTCAAGTACAGAGCCTAGTGTTATATATACATAGGTTAAAAATTCCTGAATCATGTTTGGCACATTCCATGTTCTCAGGTCAGGAAAGAAAACCTGTCCCTCATTACAGATCCAGATTTTGGATCTGTTATTCTAGAAAATCAGTATGGAAATTGAGATGTCAGCTTAGAAGAGTTAAATTTAAATCCCAAGAAACATGTTTGTAACAACTACTTAGATGGCTTACAGTTCTCGCAATTTGACAACGTATGTTTTCTAAAAAGCCATTTCCTCTTCTACCCAAGCCCGTGATCCCCTTGCTTATTTCCATCTTGTGACTCAGAATATCTTCTGCACTGAACTTGAAGAATGATTTTTGCATGGTCAGACCAGACCTGGGAATGAAGAACATAGTTCATTTACCAATTGAAGGATCATCTTGTTTCATGAGGGTTTGATTTTTTTCAGACTTTAAGCACAGGAGACATACCAATGAGCATATTGCTCTTCAGAAGGTTAAAGTGGCCAACACAGCCCGATGGCTTTGGAAGAACTGTACACCCTAATAAATAGTCATGAAATTTATATGGGCCTCAGAGAAGATTTTATCTGTAGTAAAAAGAATCTTAGAAAGAAGACCTAGAACTGCACTTTTTTCTTTGATTTATATCTCATATGTAATACAGAACAATTTTTCCCCCCAACTATTTCCTAGATTAAGTTAATTTCTAAATTTTAGAAGTAAACCAATAAATTGGCAATGGCCAAAGTGGCTGACCAAAATTGAAGGTACTGATTGAAAGAAACTGGTCACAGAAACAAATCCCTATCATACAGAAATGAAGAGTTACAGAAGGATAATGTCTTACTTCCTTATATACATATATATTCTAATTTTGAAAACATTAAACTTTTAAAATAACTCATAAAGACATTAAAATTACCTACAATTTTTTTCTCTGAGGAATAGTTACTATTAGCATTTTGTTTTACAGTCTGTTTTGCAATAACATGAATTACTTTAATGTCAATTAATTCATTATTGCTAAATGGGGGAATGATGTACATAGATTGGTAGAAACCATAGAGGTTCTTATGAGGTTCCCCGCCTACCCTCAACACATTAATATTTTGAAAAGATCAAGGGTGAGCTTTTTTTTTTTTTTTAAAAGACTTTTTTTATTTATTTGTGCATACAGAACTGGGGTACAGGCCAGAGGCTCAGGGAGGGTGAGAGGATTCACCAGGGACAGAGTGGGGAACAGAACAGGCAGATCTACAAATTACACTGCTGAGCGGAGCAGCGGGCGGGTCAGGAGAGGTCTGCCCTGCCATGTGGATCTCCTACAGGGCATGGGGGGATTGAACTCATGCGGAAGTGGCTTAAGCTTCTTAGTGCAGTGCTTTAACCCACTGCGCCACCAGGGAGGGCCTAAGGGTGAGTGAGCTTTCTAAAAATAATTTTGTAAAATAGTAAATCTTTATCAATACATTCAAGAAACAATACTGAACTATAGTAATTATTATTTATAGTTCCAGTACATTTTAAATGAACATAGAGTTTAAAATACATATGTAAGTTTGTATGAAGCTGGTCTCTATTATAAACAAATGCTTTGTAAGAGTATCTCTTAAGGTAGAAATCATAAATCCAATGTTTAAAACTGAAAAAAAGTGTTCATCTACTTGTGGTACTCGTTGAAATGTAAAATTATATATACAAATACAAATAGTATTTTGTACTATTTTTGTTATAAAATTCTGTAGGTTTTATGAAACTTCCTGATATATATTTTTACTGATTAGCCTTATATTACTAGACTTATATTACTTAATTTCGCAGAATTCTAAGTTTTTCAAGAATGATCATATAATTTTAGAACACAATTTCTTATATATTTTCCAGCATTTTTCATTGAATACATAGTTTTTCTTTGAGCATGGAAATGTCATTTTTCTAAAATTTTTCTAGAAATGATTTTTTTCCTTTAAAAGATGTTTGCTGTTGTTAACTTAAGTGATAAGGAACACCCTATCTTTCACATAATAATTCTCTTTTAACATATATATGTCATCTGTGTCTCTCCATATACATATGTGTACATATATGTTTTAGATTTTAGTCTTACTTAAAGTTATCTTTAAATATCCCAAAGCAAAGATTTCTTACAATCCAGCACATTTTAAAAATCATACAAAGAAACAAAAATCTCACCTTCCCCTAGCCTTCAAATTCCAGTCTTAGAAATAGATATTACTATATTGCTATCAGTTTGGAGAATAAATTTGACTATTTTTTTCCTATTATGAAATATACCTGCCCTATCTACATATACCTACCTATACATTCTTACTTATATAGACCTACCCTACATCTATGTTTCTATGTATGCATCTATGTATCTGCCCTTCTGTTGTTAAATATCATATATATATATATATATATATGTAACTATATATGTTCTGTTGTTCTATTGTGTAGTACATTGATTAACACTCAATAATAAACGTCCCCAGATTTCACCTCTTGACTAGGAAGTGCCACAAGCAAACAGCAGGGAAGCAATTTATAAAGACCGTTTGGAGATATGTTCTCTAGTCTACATTTTGGCCAGACAATTCCTCCCTTTCCATATGAAGAATATGCTTATCGTCTCCTAACAATGCCCAGAAGTTTCATTCCACCTAGCAATAGACTCAAGTCAAGGTCCATGATCTTATTATCTAAATCATCCCAGCTGCAAATGAGGCACCCAAGTGCTATTTGTCAGGTACAACTCCAGTGTGGACCCTTCTGTCTGAAGTACTGTAAACACAAGAGAGAACTTTATGGCCCCGGAACTCAACCTACAATCGTATTTTGAGTACTGCACAAGAGACATAGAATAACCTGAACAAAGTGAGCATTGGCAGCATAGCACAGGTACTAGTTAATGAATTAAGGAATATTTTCTGGTTTTCACATTATCATGGGTGACATATTGCCAAAAACATCACTATTGCATGACTCTAGTTCTCTATTTCAGCTCCAATAACATTATCCTCATTGTGTCTTGAGCCTTCATTTTGACTTTTCTCATGGCCATCTGGCCTTTGCTGCTGCCTTTCCTCAAGCAGTGTTACGTATTTTAGATTTTGTTATGGCAGTACTTCAGTTGTAGGTACTGATTTCTATTTTGACTGTATGTATGAAAAACTTAGTGACTTAACACATCTGTTTTATTCCTCATAATTCTGTGGGATGACTAAGCTTAGCTATGTGGTTCTTACTTGAAGTGATTACTCATGCAGTTGCAGTCAGATGGTGGCTGGCTTTCCAGGACACTCAGTACTACTTTACATACTTATTGTATCCTACTGCTTTGTTTAAATATTGTTTAACTTAGTTTCTGTGCCTTTTTCTCAGTTTTTGAGTAATTGTTATTTTTGATCATTTTCTTATGATGCAAAATTTTTCACACTTATATGTAATATCTACAAATCTCCTACTTTGTAATTTCTACTATCGAATTAAATAATTTTAGAATCAATTACATAGGAAAAACTTTTTCTGAACAAAGTGATTTCTAAGCATTAAAAACAGGAGCTGCACAGATTTTTTTGTTTGTTTGTTTTTCCCTCTCTGTACTATACTAAGAATTGAGAGAGAGGGAAAGATGACATTGAGGGTCTTTATAATTTGAGAAATTCATGCAAGTGAAGGTGATGTTGGTGCTTGAAAGACTTAGGAGCAAATTATTAGCATGGCATCCAACCTGGTTATGCCCCAAGTGATCTACAAGTCAGCCATTCTATTTTAACTCTCCTAAGGATATCTGTGGTTCCCTCTTGTTCCCACCTCAGCTCTGTGATATTAGTTTAGTATCTGTAACACTAATCACACTTGGGTGTAAGCCAATAGCACAATAGCTCAGGACCTGAGGTGGTTTCTACTGTCTGGCTTCTATATCTCTTAGGTTCAAGAAATGCCACTCATTTATTATTGGATATGTAGTATATACCAGACACTTATTTTGAGGAGCAAAACAGACCAGGTGGAAGGAAATAGATTCAGGATATATTTTAAACATATAGTGGAGAGTATTATTTTAAGGACTGGATGTAGAGTATGAATAAGAGATGAGCAAAAATGCTGCCAAGGCTTTTGCCGTGAGCCACAGGAGCAAGGATTTGCCATACAATGGGATGGAAAAGACAGACAGGAGGAAAAAGTTTGGGAGGTAGAGATCCAAAGATCAGTTTTGGAATGTTATTGAGAATGTTTGCATCTGTGTTAATTAGGGAAATTACTGTGTAGTTTTCTTTTGGTGTATGTTGCTTTATCTGGTTTCGATATTATGGTGATGTTAGCCTCATGAAATGTGTCTGGAAGTATTTCCTCCTCAATTTTTTGAAAAAAGTTTGAGCAGTATAGGTATTAACTATTCTTTGAAGGTCTGGTAGGATTTGCTTGTAAAACCATCTGGTCCTGGGCTTTTGTTTTTTTTGGAGGACTTGATTGCTATTTCAATTTCCTTGCTTGTAATTGGTTTGTTCAGTTTTTATATTTCTTTCCTCTTTGTATATTCCTAAGAATTAGTCCATTTTTTCTAGGTTATTCAATTTACTGACACACATATGTTCATAGTAATCTTACAATCCTCTGAATTTCTGAGACGTTGTAACTTCTCTTTCATTTCTGATCCTACTTAATTGAATTTTTTCCCTTTTTTGTGAGCTGAGCTAGAAGTTTGTCTATGCCCCCCCCTTCCCCCAAATAATCAGCTTTTGGTTTCATTAATTTTTTTTACTCTTTTTGAAATGTTTCTATTCCATTTATTTCTGCTCTGATTTTTATTATTTTCTTCTTTTTACTCTACTTTTGGATTTTTTTTTCAACATACTATGAGACTTCTTAATGGAGATGCATAGATTCAAATAGAGATTATGAGGCTGGAGAGATCTATACAGGGTATTCAACAAATTGAATGAGATCACTAAGGAATCAGGGATATATCAAAGTGAAGAGAATGAGGGACTAAGCCATGGGATTTTTTTTTTTCCCCAATGGGACATTGTTTGGAAGACAGTGAAATGGGAATATGCCAGTAAAGTAGACTGTGCATGACAACAACTCGTGATTAAGAAAAAAACAGGTGAGTGTGGGACCCTGGGCAGTTTTACACAGCAGTAAAAGTGCTCAACTGGGTTAAATGTTGTTGATAGATCAAGTAAGATGTACACTAAGAAATGACCTCTGGATGAAACAAAATAGAGAGTACAGAAATGTCTGCAAAAGCAGTTTCAGTAGAGTGGTAAAGGCAAACGCTTGAAAATAGAAGGTTCAAGAGAAGATGGGAAAGTGGAGGACTGTACTGTCCAATATGGAACACTGGATCCAGTCCCCAGGCTGCTGAGCACTTGAAATACTGGTGCTGTGAATGAGATTTGCTAACATACACATCCAAATACAATATTATTATTTTTTTTAATGTTTGAATAAAGAAGTTGTTAAAGAACATTATACATCATTTGTTTCAGGTGCACATCACTGAAAATCAGCACTGTATGTAAAGTTCATCAGTAAGAGAGCAATTCTACCCTTCCTCATCATTTGTCCCCTTCATTCCAACTCAGTCACCACCCTCCCCTTCACCTTTCTTTTCTGGTAACTGCTTCTTGGTCTTCTAGCCAAAAAGTTTATTTTTCTACTTCTGTTTCTACTAGTCAACTCTTTTTTCATTGTATATTACGTGAATTAAGTGGTAAGGTGTCTGTTTTTCTCCATGTGGTAGAATTTTAAAAAGAAGGTAAAATACCTCAATAATTAAAAATAATGTTTTTTAATTGAAGTGACACTGTATTCTAATATTACCAGTTCCATGCTGAGACTCAATATGTACATTAACTACATTAAGTTCACCTTTACATATCCAAATCTATCTTTAACCATACTGTTTTTCATACTATTTATTACAAGTTGAAGTAATACTACTTTTGATCTGTTGGGTTAAATAAAATAAAGAATCATTTTACATTTTTCTTTTTCTTGTGGTCACTAGGAAAATCATAATTGCAGATGTGGCTTGTTATGTTTCTACTGGACAAATGCTTTCAAGTATTTTTCTCATAAAAGAGAGCAGATAAAGGGATGGTTACTCACACTGGGGGAGTAACTTGAAGGAGGTAATGTCTTGAATCAGACAGGTGGGTAGAAGGTCTTTTTCTGTATTCTTAGTGATATAGTAGGCCAATCTTCAGCTGAGAAAGATGCTGGGAGAAGAGGGAAGCACTATGGACCACATAGTTTGACAAAAGCTGCTTGACTGTAGGTTACTTAGAACAGAAGGAAGGGACACTGTGGTGGTCCTTCCTGATTCATTACCAAAGATGTACAGTGATAGAACAGTTAGAGAACACTTCCAAGTTGGTCATCTTTTAATTATTTTTGGATCTCGATTTCTCTCTTTTTTTTTTTTCATATTTTCCTGATTTTATTTACCGAGGAATATAAAACTAAGTAGTAACTGTTCAAAGTGTAACCCCATTACCAAATTTATATAAATGTATTTAATACATATTAACAATTAGAAAGTCATAGTCTGAAATTATTGTTTGAGACATTGTTTAATTGCAAGTGGCATTTCTCAACCCTACCGAATGCTAGCAATAATTCCAAACAGAAATTAACCTCTCCCAAATTATACTGTTACAAATGCATATCCACAACTAGATCTTGTGCATCAAAGTAAATGACAGCTTGTGACTGACATCCAACCATGACAGTTTGTTGGAAATAAGCGTAAATCCTCTTTCTAAGTCTGTTTCCGAGTAATACAGAGCAGAATGTTCCACTGTTTCTTTATTTTATTTTTTTTTTAAAGATTTATTTATTTGTACATATAGAACTGTGGTACAGGCCAGAGGCTTTGGGGTGGCGAGAGGCTTCACCAGAGACAGAGCAGGGAGCAGAACAGTCAGATCGACGAAGTACACTGCTGAGGGGAGCAGCGGGCAGGTCAGGAGAGGTCTGCCATGCCATGTGGTCACCTCTGGGGCAGGCGGGAATCGAACTCATGCGGAAGCGGCTTTAGATTCTCAGTGCTGTGCTTTAACCCGCTGCGCCACCAGGGAGGGCCTGTTTCTTTATTTTTTTAATCAAAGCTGAAAATAAAAGACTCACCTTTCCCAGCCTTATCTTGCTCAGTGCTCAACATAGTTCTTCCTGATACAAAATACTTTGTTTCTTTACAACTTTACCACAAAAATGTCTGACGCCAAAGCCCTAAAATTCCAATTCATCCTTTTTGGTTTCTCTTTCTTCTACTGCTTCTCTGCCTTTAAGAAAGAAGCAGTAGGATGATCCTCTAGTTCTCTGATCTAGAGGCGGCCATATGGCTGAGAGGCAGCTTTCACCCTGCAACTTAGCCACTCTTGGCCTTGTAGCAGCCAGGCTTCAAAGAGAAACCACCACTTCCTTCCCCAGTCCCAGTGCCAGCTCCAGAGGCAGCTGGGCTGATTAAACATTTAAGTTTCACTTCAGGCTACTTTCAACATTTGCTTTATTCCAAAAAGCTAAACGGGGTTATTTTCAGGCATCCCACAGGTATATGGCCATTTTGATGCCCTTGTACATTGTGCATTGAGACCCTTCTGCATAGTGAATACCAAACATCAAAATTACTGTTTAATTCCTTGTGTTGACCTATGTTTCCTGGATTGGAAGCTGGTCAGTGTCAAGACAGCTTAACAGTCAAGCTATTCTAATAGTGACTTTTAGATTTGTGACGTATAGAGGTGTCTCTGCCATTATGTTTATGGCGTAGAAAGTGAAAAGGCGTGGCTCTCCCTGGTAGCACAATGGGTTAGGGTGCAGCATTGCAAGCTAGCCTCAGCCACCTCAGTGTGAGTTAATCCCTGGCCCTGGAGGTGACCCACATGGCGCAGCAGACCTCTTCTGTCTTGCCTGTTGCTCCCCTCAGCAGTGTACTTCGTTGATTTGCCTGTTCTGCTCCCCCACTCTGTCTCTGGTGAATCTTCTCACCGCCCCTGCACCTCTGGCCTATACTCCAGTTCTGTATGCATAAATCAATAAATGTTTTTTTAAAAAGAAAGAAAGTAAAAAGGAGCTGAGGTGACCTAAGACTTAGATATTGCTTGAGGTTTGGCAGGGATCATAACTTAAATGTGGTCAGTGTGCCGAATACTTTTTTTCCCCTTTCACTCTTGGAGCAATGATCACATGAAAATTCTCTGAGTTTATATTCTGTGAAATAGTTGTAGTGAGTTAGCGAGCACCTGCACATGAAAGATGGAAGCGTTTACAAGATGCCCTGAGTTGGCACAATTGAGCATGAGAAAACACTCAGGACAAGTAGTTACTTTATAGAACCTACATTTTCAGACTAGCTGTTTTAAAGGACAACATCCTCTTGCTCTGGACTATTTTCCTCTTCCTTCCCTTTCTTTTGATTTTATTTTTTAAAGATCTATCCTCAAAACGAAATTTTCCATTTATTTCTACTGATTCTTTATGATATTAAAATAGCTAACTTGTCCATTAGCTACTTAACACTTTATAGATTTCTTTGAACTTGTGACAGTTATTTTCTCAGCTGACTATTCTGGAATCATGTTGTGGAACAGTCTGAACTGAAAAGACTGGATTATCAGTGTGGGTTGAGTTGAGTTACACCTGCTACTGAAAAAGCTGATTGTGTGAAAACAAAAACAAGCAAAAAATAGTCAATCATAATAAGCTGTGACCCTCTTTCTCTAGTTGTGTGTGAGTGTGTATGTGAAGGGGAGAGGAGACATAGTTACTCTATTAAGAAAATTGATAAAGCTCATCAAGGTTTAAAAACACTTTGTATCTACGTGGTAAATTTTTTTTAGGGCTGCCGTACTTGGCCAAAGTGCAACCTCCAGATTGATGAAGTCACATCAAACAAGAGGGCGAGCTTTATCTTCAGGCAACAAGAAAAATTTTCTTTGAACTTATTGGAAGAGGTCTAATTTGTTCTAGGACCACACACAAAAGTCTGGGAGTAACTGAGAAATGAAGCAAACATAATAATCAGAAATCTAGTTCTCAACATACAGTTAGGTTGAACTTTTTCTCATTCAAATTTTAAAGTAAGGAATGTAGGTTGTGTCCTCTGTATTTATTCAAAAGTTTCAATTATGCAAAATGAGTAAGTTCTGGAGATCTGTGTACATACAACATGATGACTATAGTACATTAACAGTACTATATTATTACTTGAAATTTGCTAAGATCTTAAATGTTGTTTGTATACAATATACACACACACATATACAATACACAAAAACAACAAAATGATAAAGATGTGAGTTGATGGATGGGTTAATTAGCTGGATTGTGGTGATCATTTTGTAATGTATACATATAGCAAGACATTAAATTGTACACCTAAATATACACAATTTTAACTTGCTTATTGTAGCAGAGCTGGATAAAGAGGGATATGCAAATTTATAAAATTACCAAGTCAACTACAAAATAACAATGCCAAACCCAAGATCACTTAGATTTTCTCCTGTTATTTCTATATATCCCAAGCCTAAATTTTCTTACTATATAAGACATCTTTTCCCCCAAACCACTTTACCAATGTTAAGAAAAAGTTTCGAAGGCAAAGGATGACTCCATGTTCTTTCATTGTCTTACTACAGCAATTACTAACAGGCCCTAAGAAAAATCATCTTATTTGATATGCTATTTGCTGTTGATTAAGGTTCAGATTCTATGCAACAGCATGCACATTTGTAGATTTTTGTTCAGTAATGCTGAAAATGGTTTGATTTAGTAGAAAAGATGATTCTGAAGATCATTAACACTGCGTTAACATTAACTTATGTTCTATCTTATCTAGTAGTCTTACTTAAATATTTATTTTTGTATATAATCTCTTTATATAATCAGTCCTTAAATTCTCTGCTCACCTGGTTTCCCATTCTGCTTTCTTTCTCATTTAAAAAAAAATACACCTTGAGTTTCTTTTCTGCTTGGGGGAGCAGTGTATATGACCATATTTCTTCATTTCAGTGAACATGTGTTGCCAACTATTAGAAGAGCTTGAGTTGTATCATAAGTGTAAGCATAAGACCTGTGTGCCGTACGATAAAATATAAAGGGGCTTTATGCCCTTTTCTTTCCTTTTTTAAAAAAATAAAATTAACCAATAACACACAAAAAATAAGCTTCTAAATATATTTTCATATTTGACCATAACACAAGAGCAGAATAAACTTACATGTTGATACCTGAGCCGAGAAGTACCAGAATTCTGTCTATCATAAGTGAACTAGGTAACATGAGCCAGGAGATTGGAGCGATACTAGGTGTATTTTCCAAAAAGGCAGAAGAGAAATCCTGGCTAAGCTCAGACTTTAACAAAGGTATTACAGGATAAATAAAGTCTGTTTCCACAAATCTGGCATTCTCATACACCTGCAGCCAAATCTCCCTAATTTGGAGATGTGCCCCCTTACCTGCAAAGGTTTTACTAGTAAGGTTCTATTCTGCCCTGGCAAAAGTACAAATGACTGTGGAAAGCAAATCAGAGATACAATTAGCTCCTGCAGTTTCCTTTTTCTTTCTGTGTAGGAGTGTGTATGTGTCATGTTGTCACATAACACAGTCATACCACATAGAATTGTTAGTATTGCTGGACAAGAATTTACTTAAGGTTTACTGAAAATTAAGCAGTTCATTTAAAAAGTATCCCTAATGATCAGGGGTTTATTCTTAAGGATGAAGGTAATACCCTGGTATTCTCCCTTTTTAATATACATGAAAGGAAAGTGGAATAATTTAGGCTTCTTCACCTTCCGGAGTTTATCTTTCATAGCTGCCACCTGCAGCTTTGTTTATCTCCTAGGTTCCATTAACCACATGTGATATTTGTTATTACAAAAGGACTTGGGAGCATGACCATGGAGCATGCACACCTATGATTATAGATACCCAGGCTGAGAAGCCAAGGGCCAAGGGGAAATAAGGGGGAGAAACACCAGAAAGATGGAGATCACAGGGGCTGGCAGGCTCTGTTGCTGTCTCCCAGACTCCTTGACCGCTGGTCTGCCATTGTGTCTGGGCCCCTGCTTTAGCATTAAAGGCCTGTCAAATCTATCAAGGGCTCCAAGCTTCTTTCCCATTTGCCAAGTCAGCCATGAACCTATGCAGTAGAGAGACCAGCATGAATTAAGTTCTGTAAAGCCTACTTCTCCATTTGTCCCATGTAGACTAACTGCAAAGATAAATGATAATTTCTAAAACAACATTAAAAAGAGATTTGGAAAGCAAATGAGGTATTTCAGTGAGTTAGCACAAGGCCATCGTGACTCTTAAAAGCCTTGTCTCCAGCTTCATCACTGTCACATTGCAAACTCTACCTTTATAAAATAGAAAAATTTAAACTATGGCCCTTTTTAATTTTCTCCATCTATGCATGAGAGCTCTCCTCTGTGAGATCATCTGATTGAATTTGACTCTAAATTATTCAATCAGCATTGTTCCATTCTAATTTGGTGGCCCTGTGGCTAAATGGAAAAGGTTGGTGGTCTCACCCTGGGATCTCCAACTACCTTCCTGGCGTTATGAATTTACCCTGTAGATGAGACAGAGAAAATGCTCTGACGAAGTTGATGAGGCACTCTCCATTCATAAGAAACCTTTCTTAATTCTGGTTTGAAAATGTCTTGAAACTGTTTTCCATGCAATACTTGTATTTAGGGTCATTTCAGTATTTTAAGCAAAATTGGTACCCAGGTTATTTCTGGGTGGTGTTTGAATTCTTACTTTGATGTCATAATATTTCAAGAATAACTACTTTATTTAAATAAGAATAACTCTTTATTTAAATCTGAAAAACCAAAGTCAGTGTCAGTAAATGTTTATTGAGTGTCAGCTGGATATGAGCTGGTCCTTGACACTTTAACAAATCTGCTTGGAGTGGTCTGGATTTCTAACATTTCACTACCTGGTTTGGGGGTTAGATAGTACCCTAAAAAGGTTTACTATATATCCTAAGTTTTAAAAGGCATTGTTTTAAAGGCATTGCCTGTAAGACACGAGTCTAGTAGTTTTCACATACATTTATCGTGAGTCAGAAATTGTAGTAAAGTGTTTTTTTATGCATTTCCTAATTTTAATTCCTATATCAATTCAGCAAAGATGATTCTCATGATCCCCATTTACAGATGGCACACTGAGACACCAGTGAGAACATGCCATTTGTTCCAGATTTTACAGCAAGCATGGGATACAGTTTCACTCAGATCTGATTCCATAGCTTCTCTGCTACGTTCCATACCCAGCTTCCCTTTAGTGAGCCTTTCAGAAATGTTCATTCAGTGCCATGGTATTTTGTATCTTTTGGTTGTATATTTTAATGCTTAGAAAAGGAATTTTGTATCTTTTGGTTGTATATTTTAACGCTTAGAAAAGCAAGTCTACATCAGTGAATGTTTACCAAGTTCTGACTGACACTGGGCTTAACATTTTACACATATCCTTTACATTATTTGCATTTCCAAGTGAGTGAATTAGCAGATCATTTTGGTCAGATATGTTTCCGAAGGCAATGTGGATAATGGAACTGATTTTTCCATTTCCATTTATCCAGGATATTTTTGATGATGAGACTAGCTGAAAGTTTCAGTTCCCTAAGTGTTGAAATATTGTAGAAAAGAGAAATCCCAAACCAGTTTGTTAACAAGTGGCTTAGTGAACAAATCAGTAGGGTTGTGCTTTCTATGGTTCTTTTTGGAGGTATTCTATGAGTCCCCACAATCTGGGTATAGTGTGATGAGTTGTTGCAGAGAAACCAAAGTTGAAAGTATAAACAGGGTAGATAGAATAAACAGAGTAAACCTTTAATGTGGGGGAAGGTTTGCAAGTCAGGCTCCTTTTGCAGCCTTAACTTATATGCATGGCCCTTGAAGGAAATAGATCCAAAGCTTTCCCTTTGTGAACTGGTAGAAATGGTTCAGTGCAGCCAAAGTGTTTCATTTCTTATTGGCAAATGCAGGGTACTAGGCAGATTGAGGCTGCCTTCGGAGAGACCAGAAAGCAACATTTTTTTCAGTGAATAAACACAAGCACAGATGTGCTGGAGAAAGAGAGGAAGAGAGCGGGACATAGCAGAGTGCTGGCACAATATGCATGTACACACATGAGAGAGGAAAAGAGAGAGAGAGAGGGAGGGAGGATTACCTAATAGAAAAGAAATGAACTTACCAATCATTGTAACTGACATCTCAAATTAAATGGCACATTTATCTAAAAAAGTTTTCATATTGTGTTTGTCACATGTTCTCCTCTGAGAAGCATAAAGAAACACTTCATAAGAATTAAATAATTGACACTACGAAGTGAGCAAGGTGAACAAGTTGGGTTGTGGGTGGGTTAGAAAGGGAAATTCAAGAGGAACTTGAAATAGCTACAAAAGAAAATGAAAGAATAAGCCCCACATGCCAGTTGTGGAGTCACTTAGTAGTGGGAATAGCAAAAAAGAGGAGATTCCCTTTTTCCACAATGCTGTTTGGTCACTGAGTGTCTTGGGTAAATTTCCTTCCTGAGAGAGCAGTTATCTGGGAGTCTGTAGATACAGCCCTGAGCTTTGAGCAAGTTCAGATGGTTGAGAAAAGTTGTAGAATTTGTTCATAACATGTATAGCAAAACAGCTGCGTTTCAGAACCTAGATGCTGATGTCTCACCGAGCACTGGCAGGCAGGGACAGGGACACATGTGTCTCCTGGGCTACTCTGAAATCTTAGGACTGACCCACAGTGACACCCGTCCCCAAACACAGGCCACTAGTGTGTACTAGTAACATGAGCTCAGAGAAATCTGTTGACCTCAAGGACAGCTGCAGCTTGAATTATTACACATCTTTCAGCCCCTTAGTGAGGCTTTCCTCGAAATCCAGCCATGAACTCAATATGGATGCAGTCCAGGAACTCCCTCACTATCTGAGAGCAACACTACACCTCTTGGCATTTGTTCACTTGTAGCAGTTGAATGAAGTGTCAGTCACCAGTCTCTGTTGTTCTCTTCTTCCTGTTCTATGCGTCCCCACTGTTCTTTGAGTTGATACATGTTAGGGCTATTCCCCTGCATTTAGCATTCTTAGAAGTATGCTTCTCCCTTGTGGTGTATGGAAGAGAATCCTGAGTTCTAATTACTGGGAAACAGAAGTACAGCTGAGGTGTGATGAAAATGGAATGTCGAGGCTGGGGTAAAGGATGGAATAAAGAATTGAGAGTTGACTGACTCAGGGTTCTTTCTTCCTTTTAAGGAATATCCATCCTTTGATTGCATCTCTTGAAAAAGATCAAAAAGAGTTGCAAGGTGACATTTATCTCCTTGACACTAAAACTCAGATGCTATGATCCAAAGTCCCTTTACTGCAAGGTGTGTTTGCTGTACAGAGTGCTCGGAAATGGAGAGGAGCAGAGAAGGAGGAGGTGTTCGTCACATCTTGTGAAGGTAGTCTTTGATATTTTCCCTACTTTCTTATTGCCATCATGATGTACTTTTCTCTTTGAAGTCGAGTCTTCCTATTTAATGTGAAATATTTTCCTTCTGCCTTCATGATAGTCTTAGAGAAATTCTCCTGCTGGATATAGATGGATTTTTTATCATCAAAGGAAGGCACTCCAGAACATAGAAGAATGGCCAGGGCTCTCTTTATTTACTTTAGAGGTGGTGGCAGCTGAGGAGGAAGGTTCAAAAGACACCAAGTTGTGTCTGAATTATGATGTGATATGTTCAGCTTTTAGCTTTCCACTGGGCAGATCTTCAAAGTTAGTTTTCAATGGGTTTTTCTCGGGGTGGGGGTGGGGGTCATACCATCATCTTCCAAATGTGAGTTTGAGGATGCTTCCCATCTTACATCACTTACAAATAACTGCCAGAACAACAAGAAACAAAAATTATACAATTTACAGTTCACCTTCTTTGATGTAAGTTGGGATGAGGGTGCGAAACAAGCCTCTGTGTCAAACACAGGGGAATAGCCACAGAAAGCAAACATGTATTCTTTGAGAAGAGAGCAGGCTGCACAAGTGAATTAAAAATGTTATAAAGCCTTTATATTTGGCTAAAACTAGTTTGTTTTTGGTCAATGTGTGGAGGGGCAGAGAGAAAAAAAACAAAGTGGCATGTGCTAAGGATTTTCTAAACATTTTTTTTTTAAATGCTGACGGACATAAAATTGAGTAAAAACTGAAGATTACACAAGAGTAAACACTGCTGCTAATGTTTGACTAAAAGCTAACTGAGGGCTCCAAATGACTTCAGTTAATTTACAGATCATGCGAATAATACCCCCAGGGAACTGGGGCTGCTAAAGGTGAGGGAGACATTTTGTGGCCATAAGTCATACTTTTAAATTTAGGAAAAGAAAACTGAAGGGACTGCTTTAGAATCTACAGAGAAGGAGAGACAGAGAGCACATTAGAAAGGGAGGGTGAGAGGGTTAGGAGGGAATTGTGTTGTGGGGAGCAAGGGGGGGGGAGAGAGAGAGAGAGAGAAGTTGTGTGTCTGTGCCTGCTGGGCTTAGAGTAAAAAAGGGGTATGTAACTTTTAAATAACTCTTATAGGAGGAGAGAGTGTTCTAAGATCAAAGAGTTAACTGTTCCTGTGGGACAGGAGTCTTAATAAATTCTAGACTATGACAAGCGTTCTGTCTATCCCAAATGAAAGAGTGTAAATTCCTCTGTGTAATCCAATAAAATTGATTTAACTTTGCGACATTTAACTTCAAGGTAAGATTTAAGTGTACCCTCACAGCAAATGATTTTAAAATTATAGTTCCTCGTCAGCACAACCTCTTTTGATAGAATTGTATATGCTTTTAAAATGAACTGTGTCTTTTACATAGTAGTACAGCAGTTGATGTGCTTAGATTGGGTAGTTCAATTTCCAGGGCACTGGGGATGACCATAATTAGTAAACAATTCAGTGGAATGTAATGGGCTAATTCAGCACTTTTTACTACATTTTCCCACTTAATATCTAAATCTTCTTTGTCCCCTATCATGCTAAGCTTATGAAAGCAAGTCATTTGACCCTTATATTTCCTGGAATTAAATACTTCTTTAATAAGGCATAAAGCATTTGCAAATTTACCCTTTTGCATTAGTATGTCATTATGAAAGAGATAGCACTGTATAATGTGTCACGGATTCCTTTGCTGTCCTGTCTGTTTGGTGCCTGGTGACCCTCAGAGGACACTCAAGGAAACATAGTCTCTCCAAAGACCCTCTTTCTTCTCAAGTTTCTGTCTTCCATCAGGCAAAAGTGAAAATATCTGCTGTGTTAGCCCAGTCTTCAGTTTAATCTTGGACTCTCAAAAACAAACAGTGGTAAGGTCTGGATAACATTGACACACATTTATGTTTGCCCAGATGAAACTTTAAAAATGCTAAAAGCCACCAAAATCTCTGCTCTTTCCCTTTATTGCCTTGGATTATCAGGCTGGAGAAATGGAATGGGTGGTATGTTTTAGTGCTATTAAATCTTGTGCTAACTTTATTGATATGGGCCTTCTCACTCCAGCAGTCTATTCTGTTTTCCAACATTCTCCAGAGACTCTTTCAGCACATCAGAAAGTAAACAGACTTTCTTCAGGGACAGCTCAATGCCAGAACTTGTGCTTTGCTAGAGAAGCGAGGGGAAAAAAAAAATGCTATTGTATCCCTTTTGCACTTCACTTGACTCACTTTTTGACTTTTTATTGCTAGATCCAAAACTTGATGGCTAACTTGATTAATTTGTCAGCTCCATGACCTATTTTTTTAAAAATTGGAAATCATTTGGCATTCTCAGTTCTTGTCATTTGTGAATTTGCTCAAATATTCTGATAAGTAATTCTCAAAGATATGTAGCCTCCAAATACGAAGGGGTGCCAAGCCATAGCAAAGCCAGAAGTAGCACTTCAGAGTGATTGGAATTAGCAGATATTGGTTTGCTAGCCCTTCTCCATACTTGATGTTAAAAATGAAGACAAAGACCACCCATATCTTCTGGACAAGTTTACTAGAGAAAACTGAGAAATGTCAAAATGAGAATAGAAGTTTCATGTATGAAAATGAAATCCAGGCAACTCACTGTAGTTCAAATATAATTTGACATGAACCAACAATTATAGATCCTGTCACATTGTATGAACAAATAGCTTGATTGTGATGGCATGCCATTTCTTTTATTGTCTTTAACAGCAAGTCCATTAAGTTACATTTATCTGGCTCTTCAACTCTTCTATTTAAACTTGAAAAATGAAACTTATGTAACTCCTAAAAATTCCACATCACAAAGCTGGAGAATGGCCAATGGTATCATGGCAATAATGGCTGAAATTTATGTGTTTATACTATGTGTACTGGTCTAGGCAATAGCCCTATAAGGAAGTTATTAATGTTATCTCATTGCAAAATATAGGAAATTAGGCACAATTTTAGTATTTGGTATTTAGGTATTTGAGGCCATCAAGAACATGGATTCAACCACACTACCTATTTTCATCATTCTTGTGCTCCAGGGAGAGGAGACATGCAAATTTCCAGTGTATGAGCTTACTATCCTGGCTCCATGAAGCCCTGTCCTCTAACCCATCCAATATGGTAGACACTTCACACTAGAGGGGGAAATTAGATTGTATTTCTTAAAGCCAAATGAAACCCCATTTTTTTTATTATACCTAAAACACTCCCTCTCTTCCCCCAACTTATTGGAGAAGAGCAGTTAGCTACTCTAAGCTTACTGTATGTCAGAAATCATTCAAAGTACTTTACATTTATTATTCATTTCATTCTTACAACAGTATACTTGTTTCTGTTTCAAAGATGGTGACCTGCTAATTGGACAAACACCTAGGCAGTCTGGTTCCATGATCCCTGGTTTGAATACTATCTCTCATGAGTTGAAGACTAGCTAGGACATTGGAGGCCTACCTATGAAATGACTTCAGCAAGTAATTTGGGCTGAGTTCTATCACAGCTAATTGTACAATTGGCCATTTCATCACTAATAAAAGAAGACCTGCCAGCATTACAGTGGCTGGCAACAGTATATTTCAGGAGAAAAACTCTGGGAGGATTCATAGAGGCCTGAGTTATTCTTTTAGCCACTCAAACTGGGAAATTTCTTTTATTTCTCTTACCTGTGCCTTTGTTCTCTTGCTTTAGAATGTTGTCCTAACAGAATCACCTCTTTGTACTGTTTCCCAGTCCACAAAATGATTGCTTTCACATTTCCTCTTGTGATGAGAGTCATGCTAGGTTTCTGTCAGGCACAGTTATGCTATTAGGATCTTCATTTTACAGATCAGAAAACTATAGTTCAGAGATACCACAAAAGGTGTCACAAAGGACTTAGACTTAAAACCTGGATTTCTGGCTTCAAATCAGATGGGTTTCAACTGCATCCCCAATTTTTCCACAGTAGGAATAAACTTTTAGAACTAGTTTCACTGTCACATGGTTTCAGTGGGAAATCTTGAATCACTTGGTAAAATGCTCTCTGTGTTCCTTACAGAAAGTCTGTGTGAAGTGGACACTGGCAGAAGACTACCATATATCCCCCCTCTGCTGTATTTTGTGCTTGAATCCTCTTTCTAATCAGGGGTAGATGAGGGTACTGGATCTAGTTATGTGTAAGAACACAGGTTGGCGCCAAGCTTGCAGTGAACTCCTGTTCCACTCTGGCCCATGTCACACTCCGAGCAGCAAAGACCAATAATCATACAGCGAGGGATGTATGCTTAAAATATGCCAGACTTTGGCTCCCAACCTCATAATTGTGGAGAAATACTGTATTTTCTGACAAAAAAAATCTGAGTTGGTGACCTAGAAACATGCTCTTACAACATAGCCTCAGAAAACATGACTGGCTAGCTTGTAAATTATCCCTAAGAAGAGCTGTAATCCTCTGTTCCAGCCAGATGGGGGGAAGGAGCAACAGAGGAACCAGCAAAAAAGACACACACAAGGATAACTCACGAAGATCCGTTTCTAAGAAGCTTCTAATTCAGAGTCAACTAGCAAGGCACTAGCAGACATATATAGGCAGCTTACTGTCCCTAAATCCAAGCAGGGGCTGGGATCAACAGGAGCATATATACTCAAAGTTAGAGCTTATAAGGAAGCTGTGCAGCACCGCACCACTAGATACTAGATGTCTTGGCACTCCCATTCTAGGTTCAACCAGTCTGTGGCTGATGAAACAGCCACATAAAGCATTATCAGAAAGCATTCTCTTCTGTCTGGGACAGATCCCTGGAGAATTAGAAAGAGTAAAATCAAATATTATTTCAACTGGGTTTGGAGGCCAGATTGGAAGCTCCCTTCCTGACTTTTTGCCTGCAGTGGGGATCTTTGGGTGACAGCAACTTGGGTTGAGTAGAGAGGTGGTTGTGTATCACTTACCACCTTTGGGTGGTTTGTATGTGTACCACTTCTTTTTTTTTTTTGTATAAGAATCCAATAAATCATACTTTCTTTTATTTCCCAATCATAACACATTCTCAGTTATGTCACCCAAACAAATTTGGCTTATAGACTTATACAATGCATCTCAGATGCCAGCGTAACCCAAGGGCCATTTTGATAGAGACATAAAATTATGTCACATTGGACCCCACCATATAAAATTAAGCATTACAAACATCTTTTCCATAGTGGCTTCTTGTTTTCTCAGCAAAAAACCCAGAGATATTCAGTTTGTCAGTGTACCACTTCTTTAGGGGTACAAACTAAATATGACAAGTTTCTGGACTTGACAGTAGTTGCTAATCACTTGCCTAGACAGGTAAGTACTGACCTGCTCCTCCCCTCCCTTTTTTTCTAAGGTAGTAGAGTGCTATATCCTAGTTCACTGATTTCTATTTCTGTGGAAAAAACAATTCAGAATTGCTCTCGTCATTATTCCCACAAAAATCAATCTTCCCATTCTTTCTGCATTGGAAGGACAGACCCACATTTACCCAATATGTTTCTTCCTCGGCTATTGCCAGCATCAGACTAGTTGCTGCTCTCAGATGATGTTCTCTGGCTAGCACTTTTTAAAAAAAGATTTATTTATTTATGCATACAGAACTGAGGTACAGGCCAGAGGTGCAGGGGCGGTGAGAGGATTCATCAGAGATGGATTGGGGAGCAGATCAGGTCAACTGACGAAGTACACTGCGGAGGGGAGCAGCGGGCGGGTCAGGACAAGTGTACCGCGCCATGCGGGTCACCTCCAGGGCCGGGTTCGAATTCCTGCTGAAGTGGCTGTAGCTTCTCAGTGCTGTGCTTTAACTCGCTGCATCAGCAGGGAGGGCCACAGCTAGCACATGTTTTTAAGTGCCCGTATAGTACCTGTGCTTATAAAAATAAATGTGTCTACACAGGGTTCCAACAGGCCATGAAGATACACCCAAGTTTTCTGTCCTTGCTGGGCTAGGCTCTCACTGCTTCTCATAATAAGGTTTTATGTTGCTTCATTCACGCAACTATCTTAGTTTTCAAAATGCTGTATGGTACTTGTAGACATGAAATTGTACACAAGAACCCTAGATTAGAGCACAAGTTTTGAGATCAGAAACAGGATTGAATTCTGACAGTTACTTATTTAGTATGCCCCTGAAGAGGACACAGTTTGTGTGTTTTAAAACTCTATGCTTCAGTTTTACCCTTTTACCAAATGGGACAGCAGCAATAACTGTTTGCATAGGGTTCTGAGGAATAAATGAGAAAAGGAATGCACAGTGCCTCCTACCAATGTTACTTTTTTAATAAAAGACTGTGTTATTTTTTCTGTCATCTTGTTTTCTCCATTAAGTAGTTATCTTAGTGTACATCTGTTTATATGGGGAAGTCAGATGACTTGGAGGACAGGGGAAGGGGAACCACAGTGAAGCAAATGGTATATTTAATTCCACCAACACCATTCCTTACTCAGCAGTCATCATCAGCAATCGCTCCACTTGCTCTGACTCCTCCACATGGATAATCCTAAACTGGAAATCCGGAGAAGGTAGAGTCCTGGGAGGCTGCATAACTCTCATTGCATAACTCTCATTTGGTTACTCATTGCCTGCCTTATAAACGATGCATCACTAGGCTGGCACTTTACCCACAGTGATGGTAAGGGAATGGCAGGTGATGGGGAAGACATGGAAATTCCATGGTGTTGTGAATACAGAGGCTTCTTCTTTTACTAGTGAGGTTTTGAAGGCCAGGACTCAGGGATGTTCCTAAAGGAAGATGGGTGATTAAGAAAAGAAAATCTTCAACTTTGCCTTGCAATTCCTTCCTTAGGGTTGTGCAATAGGCATCTGAATCCATGTACCACTGGTAGACCCTGTCAGCAGATCCACAGAGCAGAGAGTCATAATTGGGGGTGGATGTAGTAAAACAGTATTTAAATCAATGATTTTCAAGTCAGGGGTCCTCATGACACTGTTTTTTGGTGAACCAGGTTAAGTGAAGTGACAAGTGCCTTTCTTAATAAAGAATCAAGTTAGCAAATGGAGGGATTTTCATTCTAAGTTTTCCTCCCACAATTTTTAAAAGCATGTCAAGTACCTTTCTGTATCTGGTGCTAAGCAAGTGTTAAGTATACAAAAAATTAGCCAGGTATATTAAAAGAAGACAAGTGATGATAAAATAATATTAAGAGAAGACAAGTGATGATAAAATAAGATTTCTTTTTTTTTTTTTTTTTTTGGTGTGGCACACAATTCAGTTATTTGCAGGTTGAGGATAATTAACTGTAAATAGTCAACTGCAGACTTGGATGAATTATCAAGTATGTGTATCTTTGGGTGTGAATTTTAGCCTGCCCAGATATTCCTTTTTTTTTCCTTCTGTACATCCGTTCTCTGCAGTGTAAAAATTAATGTAAGGTACAAATATTCTTTAAGGATTAGTTATTACCCTTGAATATTTAGAGTCCTTGTTGAATATAAAATGTTATATGTAGCACAACTTTAAAAGAGTTATCTACATCAAGTGAGACTCAGAGTTTTCCTTAAACACAGCAGCCTCTTAGTTTTCCAACAGTTCCAGGGCAGACCAAAGTTCCGTGGTATATCTTTTTAATGTGGCAGGCCTCAAGGGTGGATTGAGTTAGGCAATTTATCCTCTTTTATGTCCTGCATTCACAGACACCACTCCAGCGGAGTAACATAAAACCACAGATAGGTTTCTTTACAATGCCGTTTAAGTGAACTAGGAAAGCAGCCCAAGCCATGTGTATGGAACTGGGGAAAGAAGTAACCCAGAAGAAAAAGGACCTTAAAAGAAATGGCAACAGTGGGAAACCTTCACGACTGCTTCAGACATTACCCCTAATGACACATTTCTTTGACAACTTATAATTTTCTGAAATTACTTCTCAGGCCTCCCCTCTCCCCAAGGTGTTTATATTGTATTTTGACTCAGTAGGAGCCATCACTCCCAATACTTGTAGCTCACACCAGCAGACCACACGCTCCTGCCATTTAGCAATCAGATGACAGAGGGAAAGGTTCAAAGAGGATTATTTCTCAGAACTTGCTGGCTCATCTACTATCCAGTATGTTATTCACACTATAAATGTACAAAACATGTGAAAATATATTGGGACTCTGCAGTGCATGGGTAACTGCATTTCAGCACCTGGTGTTCTTTGCCATGAGGATCACACTTCCCCCAGCTTCTCTACCCTGCAAGCTTGTCTGAACATATCCTCTGAAAACAAGGCAAATTTCAATAAGAATATATATTTTTTCTTTTCTTTTTTTTCTTAATGAAATTTGTCTGCATCTGGAGCCTGAGTTCAAGTTTGCTGATATGCAGCCTGATCTGTTGTCAGCAAAGAAGAAAAGATAGCTTTTTTTTTTTTTGAGACTTATTTATGCATACAGGACTGGAGTACAGGCCAGAGGTGCAGGGTGAGAGGATTCACCAGAAACAGAGTGGGGATCAGAACGGGCAAATTGACAAAGGACACTGCTGAGGGGAGCAGCTGTCAGGTCAGGAGGGGTCTGTTGCACCATGCGGATCACTTCCGGAGCTAGGGATCAAACTCACTGAAGCATCTGCCTCGGGCTTGCAGTGCTGTGTCCTAATCCATTTCGTCACTAGGGAGGGCCCAAATATATGTTTTAAGAGAGCAGAAGAGGATGTTGTTCTATTACTAATGGAGAACTTTGGTACCATTTGAAAGTTTGAGACATAAAAATGTGCTTCATATACAAGGACAGAAAATGATTAGAGGTTGCCAGGAGTTGAGGGTATAAAGAAGATTGATTATGAAGAGAGAACTTTCCAGGTGTTAAAAATATTCTGCTGTGATTGTTGTTACTGGGATATGTGTGTCAAGATTTGTAGAACTGTGTCTTACATAAAATGAATTCTCCCAAATGTAAATTGTAATTCAACAAATGTTGTTTTAAAATGTACTGTAATTTCATGGGTCATCGAAAACCAAAGAGTATTGAGTCATTTTAAAGGTATTTTGGATTTAATTATTTATTAAATTAAAAAGTGCTTCATATAAAAGCATGCATAAATGCTTCATAAAAATTTCTACTTTTTAAAATTCATGTGGAGGAATAAAGTCTGTAATTTCCAGGGTTATTTGTACTTTTCATTAGGTTATTTTATATACTTAGTTAAAAAAAATCAGACTTGTGAGGAAAAGATAGATTTGATTCAAAAGAATTGGATTGATTTTGAGATCCCAAAGTCATGGCTGTGGGGAACATTTATAATATCCAAAGACTAATTTATTTAGAACACCTAAGAAATCATCTACTAGAATTAACAGTTTTTAAATAATGCCTGGATACAGAATAACCATGGTCAGTAATTCTTGTGCAGATGAAAAAGTTCTTTTATAATGGAGGAAAAACAAAGCAAGCAAATCAAATAACAACAAAACCTAATGATATTTGAAAAATATCATAAAGTTCCTCCATGAAATTTAGTTTAAAATTTCAATTAATAATATAAAAACCATACTGGGATAAACTGAGATATAACCCATATTATTAACTGATGTAAGTTTTTCTAAAGTTAATTTCTATTGGAATGATATACTTGATATAAGATATAATGGTTTCTAGTCATTTCAAATCAGTGGAAGAAGTAAAGATTAATCAATGGCGCATTTTTTAGAGGGGAGGAAAGTACCTACACTATATATTTTAAAAAATATTTGTATACATATTTTTTCCTCATTGTTCCTTTTTGTACAATGTTTGTACAATGTTTGATATTCAAGATAAATTGAATTAAAAATAAATCTACAAGGAATAGAAAAAATATATGTAAATATTCAACTTCTGTGTGAAAGCACTTTTTTTTTATTATTATTATTTATTCATGCAGAACTGGGGTACAAGCCAGAGATGCGGAGGGTGAGAGAATTCACCAGGGACAGAGTGGGGAGCAGAACAGGCAGATCGAGGAAGTACACTGCTGAGGGGAGCAGCGGGCGGGTTGGGAGAGGTCTGCCACGCCATGTGGTCACCTCCGGGGCAGGCGGGATCGAGCTCATGCGGAAGTGGTTTAAGCTTCTTTGTGCTGCGCCACCAGGGAGGGCCCTGAAAGCACTTTTTTAAGCAAAAACTTAGATAAAGTTTCAACAGAAAGAGGAGATAGGCTTTTTAACATAAAAATTAAAAGCTTGCATGCATCAAACTCATGATGCTCCAGAAATAAATCTATCTATCTATCTATCTGTCTGTCTGTCTGTCTGTCTGTCTGTCTGTCTGTCTGTCTGTCTGTCTATCTATCTATCTATCTATAGTTAACCTATGAAAAAGGATTCACAAGTGGAGATCAAAGGATCACACAATGGAGAAAGGAAAGTCTCTTCAACAAAGGGTATTGGGAAAACTGGACAATCACTTGCAGAAAAATTAAACTAGATCACTCTCTCGTATCCAAAAATTAACTCAATGGATTTGAAACTTGGATGTGAGAACAGAAATGATCAAATGCATATAAGAAAACATAGGCAAAACACTTCACAACTTTGGCTTCAGGTTTGTTTCTTGGGACTCAGCTCCAACTATAAGGGAAACAAAGCAAAAATAAGCCAATTGGAACTACATCAAACTAAAGATTTTCTGCACAACCAAAGAAACTACAATTATCATAAAAAGACATAACAACGGGAGAAAATATTAGCATGTCATCCATTCCAGAAGGGGCTAATATCCAACATCTATGGAGAACTCATATAACTCAACAGAAAGAAATTAAAGAACCAAATCCAGAATTGGGCAGACGAACTCCAAAGAAGACAGACAGAATGCCAAAGATATGAAAAAATATCCAACATTACTTATCATTAGGGAAGTACAAATCAAAACCACACTAAGATAACACCTCATTCCCCTGAGAATTGCTCACATGAAAAATGTGTACTCCTATGTTCACTTCAGTACCACTTACAAGAGTCAAGTTATAGAAACAATGTAAATGTTAAATGACCAAAAAGTAGATAGAGAAGACATAATATATATACAACATGGAATACTACCCAGTTATAAAAAGAGATGAAACCTTGCCATTTTTACAGCATGTATGGAATTAGAGAGGATTATGTTAAGTAAGTCTAAAGGTGAAAGACAAAATATAATTTCTAGCTCCTGTTAATACTGTTGTTAACCAATTCATAAAAGTCTCCAGTGAACTAATTTTTATGTACAAAAGTCCAGTATACCTAATCAACTATGTTTTAACCACTGCCCATAGGCATTGAGTTAATTACCCATGACTGATGAATGGATTAAGATGTGGTACAGATACACAATGGAATACTATTCCACTATCTAAAGGATGAAGTTGTGCCATTTGCAGAGCATAGATGGATTGAAAGGGATTATGCTAAGTGAGTGAGAACACCAGATATTTCACTCATTAAGTGAAATACAAGTGAAAAGAACAGATGAAAGCAAGCCAAAATAAACTCTAGAAGAAAGACTATAGAATTGAGGGGAATTAAAGAATAAAGGGGAAATGGGCCCTCCCTGGTGGCAAAGCAGGTTAAAGCACAGTACTAAGAAGCTAAAGTCACTTCATCATGAGTTAGATCCCCACTCCTGAGATGATCCATATGGTGCAGCAGACTTCTTCTCACCTGCCCGCTGCTCCCCTCAGCAGTGTATTTCGTCCATCTCCCTGTTCTGCTCCCCATTCTGTTTCTGGTGAATCCTTTCACTGCCCCTGCACCTCTGCCTTGTATCCCAGTTCTGTATGGACAAATAAATAAATCTTTAAAAAAAGGGGGGGGGGGAATGGGCCCAATGGTTTATGGTGGGGGATTATGAATGCCTTAGCAGTGGATGTAATATGTACCAATCCCATAAATCATATAGTATTGTAAACAAATCTTACTCCAACAAAAACAAGTCAGCCACTAAAAAAGAATGATTATTGGCCCTCCCTGGTGGCGCAAGGTTAGGACACAGTATTGCAAGCTAGCAGCAGCCACTTCAGGGAAGTTCAATCCACAGCCCCAGAGATGACCACATGGTACAGCAGACCTCACTCGTTGCTCCCCTCAGCAGTGTATTTCAGTAAATCTACCTGTTCTACTCCCTCCTCTGTTTCTGGTGAATCTTCCCACTGCCCTTGCACCTCTGGCCTTTACCCTAGTTCTGTGTGCAAAAATAAAATAAATCTTTAAAAATAAGTCTATAAGAAAGCATGATTATTAAAAATAAAAGAAAACATAAAATGAAGATTTGACATAATTAATATATGAAGACCCTCTAGAAATCAACATTTAGAAGAGAAAAATTATCCATTGTGACTAAAACAATTTGTACAAGTAGAGAAATTTAGAAAATATTTCAAGTTTATTATTTTTTTAAAAGTAATTAAAGACACTAATTTCTGTTTATTAAATTGGTGAGTATTTTAAACAAAGTAGATAATTATGTATTTCAAAAGTTCGAGGAAAAGAAAAGTATATTTGCTGGAGCAAATGTAATTTTTTTTTCAGCTTTTCTGGTTAGAAAAGTGGCAGTATGTGTCAAAGATTTAGTGCTATGGATAATATTTGATGCAATAATTCCTTTTATAGGAATTTAGCTTTAGAAAATCTTCCAAGAAATAGTAAGATGTAGGGGCCCTCCCTGGGTGCAGCAGGTTAAAGCACATCACTAAGAAGCTAAAGCCACTTTAGCATCAGTTCAATCCCTGACCCTGAGATGACCCACATGGCGTGGCAGACCTCTCTTGACTCACCCATTGCTCCCCTCAGCAGTGTACTTCGTCACTCAGCCTGTTCTGCTCCCCACTCTGTCTCTGGTGAATCCTCTCACTGCCCCTGCACTTCTGGCCTGTACCCCAGCTTTGTATGCATAAATAAATAAATCTTTAAAAAAAATAGTAAGATGTAGATACAAGAATATTTGCTACAGTTTTACTTATAATAGGAAAAAATCTAAGAATAAGTTTAATTACAGTAAAACTATACACACTAAACATTGCTTAAAATATTTAAGGCTTTAGAAAAATGTAAAAAGCAATGTGAAAAAAATAGGATGCATAGTTGCATCCTATTTGAAAAAAGGGACTGGAAAAAAGACTGGAAGGATTTGTGCAACTGAAATGTTAATAGTGAGCTTCCAGTATAGCAGAATTATCAGTGTTTTTAAATATTGTCTTTATTGGTATTTTTCAGATTTTCTGCAAATAGTATGTATTAACTTTATGGTCAGAAACACAAATATTATTTTTTGTAATTTTCTTTGCTATCAAGGGCTCCCCCTGCTGCTCACCTAATAAAATTATACACAGTTGGCCTACTTTCTCTAATTTTCATCTTCTAGAAAGCTCCATTCTTGATCATGGTTACCACTGTCTGCTTGTTATTTGTCAGGAGAACAAATTATTCTAATTTGATATTTGGAATGATATATTAAGGTCTTCACTTCAAAAATTGAGATACGATTCATATATGATTTTTCATTTAAAGTATTTTTTAGTATATTCACAGAAGTTGTACAACTGTCACTACTCTGTAATTCCAGAATAATTTTATATTCCCCCAATGATGCTGCATACCTATAATCGGTCACTCATCATCAACTCCCCCTTTACTGGCCCCCTGACCCTCTGACCCTGATAATCACTAAGCTCCTTATGTATGTCTGTGAATTTGCCTATGGGATATGGAATAATCTCATGTGACCTTTTGTGTCTGACTTCCTTCACTTTGCGTATTTTCAAGGATCATCCATATTTTGCCATGTATCATGACTTTGTTCCTTCTAAGACTGAATAATTTCATTGTTTAAATATTCTACGTTTTATTTATCAATGAATGGATATTTGATTTGTTTTATCTTGTTTGGCTTTTTAAGTTAATACTGGTATGAATAGTCACAAGTAAGTTTTTGAGGATATTTGTTTCCAATTCTTTTGGGCACACACCTACAACTGGAATTGGTGAGTCATATTATAATTCTCTTTAACTTTTGAGCATTGTAGGGTGATTCCTGTCTGTCATAAGCACCAATATGTGTTTTTCTTCTTTGTTTTTAAGCTTACTAAACAAATAAAAAAGAATATCACACCATGTATTTGATTTATTTTTCAGCTATTTAAATAGCTGATTTAATATCTGTATCTAATAGTAAGATCAATGTCTGTTCTTTCTCAGGGTCAGTTTCCTTTGGCTCCCCCCCTCCCATATGGGTTATACTTACTTTTGCATTTCTTGTAGATTTTTGTTAAAAATTGGATATTTGTGGATTATATGGTCAATCCAGAAAACAGATTCTTTCACCTCCTTCCATATGGTTTGGTAATAGTGATGGTTTTAGTGATAAAATCTGTATCTGTTGCCATCTGTAGCCAGTGAAGTCTCTTCTATAGTCAGCTAGTGATCAGAAAGAGATATTTTTGAAACACTTGGAGTCATTCAATTTTTGTTGAGGGGTTGTATTCCTGTTGAAATACATCTTCAACACTCAGCCAAGAACTTGACAACTACCTTACCTTTCAGTTCCTGCCTGTGTTTAGTCAGAAGTGAGAACGTAAGACTTTCTACGAACTTCACTGATCATGTTCACAATCATGGGGTTACCTGCGGCTTCATACATGCACATGGTCTTCTAGATTCCCTGAAATATTATGGAGCTTTCAGAATCACTTATGTGTATCTGAGCTTTTCCTGTAGATTCTTTTTAGTCTTGTATTTGTAACAACTTTTTTCACTACTTCAGGCAGCTGAATATTCATCATTTGCCTCTGATGATTTTCAACAAATACCCCTGAGGTAAAGGCTACATGATTTATGAGTCAAGTTAAATAAAGGCATACTTACAAGGACACTTTTCCAGTGTACCTCCAGGTAGGTCAAATAATTATAAAGCTTTGGGATGGATATTTGAGAAAATCTCACTTTTTGTCCTTTTTTAAAAAAATGTTATAAGACTATTGTTTTCAACATGCTTGTGAACTTTTTGTTTCAAGGTTATTATGTATCTGGTTAGATTGGGTGGGGCAATATTGGAAAAGGACAAATTAAAATGCCACAAGTCCCTCTATACTTATTGAGATTTAACCATTTTTTTTGAATAAACACTTTCTGGGTTGCTGCAAGCTGTTGGTTCATTCCAGATTTCTGGAAAAGTTAATTCTGACATTCTTTTCCAGTTTTCTTACTGCTTTTATTTATTGTTTATACCTCAAATTTTATACTCTTAAAAAAATTTTTTTAAAGATTTATTTATGCATACACAACTGAGACACAAGGCCAGAGGCCTAGGGGGTGGTGGGAGGATTCACCAGAAAAAGAGTGGGGAGTAGAACAGGCAGATTGATAAAGTACACTGCTGAGGGGAGCAGCAGGCAGGTCAGGAGAGGTCTGCTGGGCCATGTGGATCACTTCCCCAGCTGGGGACTGGACTCATGTTAAAGCAGTTGCAGTTGTGGCTGTGGCTAGCTTCATAGTGCTGTGCTTAACCCATTGTGCCACCAGGGAGGGCCCAAGTTCTAGACTCTTAAAGATATAATTTTTTCCATTCTTAAATATCCCTCTAGTCGTGTCTATATGGATCATTATTATTTTTTTAATTTTTATTGTCTTAAAAAGGATAAAATTTGGTTTAACCCTTCTCACATCCTTGGTGAAAATTAGAGACAACTGAGTCTTTGTACATTCCCTAAACAATGGTAATTGAATGCACTGTTACTTAAATAGGCCCTGCATTCAAATATATGCTCAAACTGCCTAGGGGTCTGTATCTCTGTATCTAACAATGTTGGGTACCAAATAGATGGAGTTTAGAAGATTTTGTCTCTTGGCCAACAGATGAGAAAATATGTTCAATGTTACTGCTAAAGCATATATATATGCCATAATCACAATTAGATCTACCAGTTCACTCCCATTGGGATGGCTACAATTGAAATAATACTTGTTGGCAAGGATGTAGAGAAATTGAAATTCTTTTGCATATTGATGAGAATGTAAAATGTATAGCCACTGTAAAAATGTATGGCCATTCCTCATAAATTTTTTTTAAAGATTTATTTATTCATATAGAACTGGGGTACAGGCCAGAGATGCAGAGGGTGAGAGGATTCCCCAGAGACAGGGTTGGGAGCAGAACAGGCAGATCAACGAGCAGCGAGAGGTCAGGAGAGGTCTGCTGGGCCATGTGGGTCACCTCCAGGGCAGGCAGGGATTGAACTCATGCTGAAGTGGCTTAAGCTTCTTAGTGCAGTGCTTTAACCCGCTGCACCACCAGGGAGGGCCATCTTCATAAATTTAAAACATAGTATCCCCTTGATTCAGCAATCCCACTTCTGGTTCTATATCTACAACACTACAAAACCCTATCTCATAAAGATATTTGTATATTCATGTTTATAGCAGCAAAGTGTTCATAGCAGTGATAATAACCAAGAGCTGGAAACAACTCACATGTCTGTTGACAGGTACATGAACAAAGAATATACGGCACATACATACAGTGCTCCATTATACAGCCTCAAGAAAGAAGATATTCTGTCACATGTTATAATTTCAATGAATTATAAGGACACAAAAGTACAATTACTGTGTGACTCCACTTATACAAAGTATCTAAAATAATCAAAATCATTGAGACTTAAGGTAGAAAGGTGGTTACCAAGGACTGGGGAAAAGAAAGGAGAATTAGGAGTAGGGGCATAGACTCTTAAATTTGCAAGATAAAAATTTTCTGGGTGCCTGTACTTAACACTATTTAACTTTACACTAAAATTTCTTTGTCATTTGTTCAGCAGAAGAACTACTGAAGATATAGGGGACAGTAGGTCATGGAATTTTTTATGATGAGACTTTTAAGAAATTAAAAAAAAATTATTGAACTAATTCTATTAACAAATCTTAGTTTCTGAGAGTTTCTTCTCTTTCCATGACCATGGAATAAACTACTTAGAAATTTGGTCTATACAAACAACATCTCATATGAAGTAGATCATTAACAGTTACATTTTTCTTCCTGGGAACACTTGTGGGGGCTGAGGCACCCCTTTTTTTAAAAGATTTATTTATTTATTCATATGGAATTGGGGTACAGGCCAGAGATGCAGAGAGTGAGAGGATTCACCAGAGACAGAATGGGGAGCAGAACAGGCAGGTCGACAAAGTACACTGCTGAGGGGAGCAGCGGGCGGGTCAGGAGAGGTCTGCCACACCATGTGGTCACCTCCGGGGCAGGGGGGAATCGAACTCATGTGGAAGTGGCTTTAGCTTCTCAGTGCTGTGCTTTAACCCGCTGCGCCACCAGGGAGGGCCTTGAGGCACCCTTTTAAAGATGGAAAGATTCTTCAGGTATCACCTGGCCTGTGATGTCCCAAGGGTATGCTGAGGTGTTAGTTAAGAGGTACTAAAAGAAAGTTCTATAAACAAATGCCTAAGAGAAACAGTCATTAAGAAGAGTTAAACATTATTGTTTACTGCTCAAGTTTTCATAGCCTTCAGTATACTATTTTGCAAAGTATATTTCTTTTTTGTTTTAAAGATCTACTTATTTATGCTTACAGAACTGGGGTACAGGGTAGAGGTGTGGGGGGGGGAGATGAGAGGGAGCAGAACAGGCAGACTGATGAAGTACATTTCTGCTGAGGGGAGCAGCAGGCGGTCAGGAGAGCAGGTCTGCCACTCCATGTGGGTCACCTCCCTGGCAGGTGATCGATTGAACTCATGCTACAGTGGCTGCGATAGCTTCATAGTGCTGTGTTTTAACCCATTGCATCACCAAGAGGGCTCCCAAAGTATATTTCTAAAATAAGGATACAACATGTTGTATTTCCCATATTAATTAGAGAATGGCCTCTTTTTAAAATAGAAAGTGTTTCCTAGAAATAGTGTTCTGCAGAGTTAGGACAATACTAATCTAGTCTGATTTTATCTATAAAGAGATTAAGGCTCAGAGAGGTTAAATTGGGCTGCAGATTCAGTAAGTTAAAATGAAGGACATCAATTAATTTATTTTAAGATTTACTTATTTATGTATATAAGAACTGGGATACATACCAGAGGTGTGGGGGCTGAAAGGATTCACTAAAGACAGAGTGGGGAGTAGAACAGGCAGATGTACTAAAATACACTGCTGAAGGGAGCAGCGGGTGGTCAGGAGATGTCAGCCATGCCATGTGGGCCACCGCCCTGGTTGGGGATTGAACTTGTGCTATGTGGCTGTGCATAGCTTCACAGTGCTGTGCTTCACCCCCTTGCACCACTAGGGAGGGTTTGACATCAATTAATTTAAAATTCATATTAGTAATAACTTTTTTAGCATTTGCAAGAGACATACTAAATTTTTTTTGGTTATCAGAAATTCACATTTAACTGAATATCCTGTTTTACCTATAATACTAGTAATTGACTTGTTCAAAGCCATAGGAAGATTGTGGGACAAATGGGGTTATAATTAAAGTTTTCATATTTTTGCTCAGTGGCTATATTCCCTATGACACACAAGTATGATTGAAGAGTTGACGGCATTTAGACTAAGAAGACTCTGTGATCTATACTGAATGATTTCTTCTGTGACATTCCTTTAAACAGTTTACCTGATATGCTTCAGGATAATATTGCAACTAAAGTACTATAATTTAAAAAATGGTAATGGTAATGATGATTAACTTTTATTAAATCTTATGCTGTACCAGGTATGTTCCATGAAAAGTTTAGTTTTTATTAAGCATCTATGACATAGGAGCTTATGATTACTTTGTTATATATGAGGAAATTGAGATGTAAAAAGTTAAGCAGTATACTTAAGATCTCTCCCAGCAAGTAAGTGGCTTTGTTGTGAAAGAAAAAGACTTTTAGAAAAATAATAAAGGTGTCATATTTCAAAAATAACCCCTAGTCATTAGTAAGGAGGTAAAGTTAACTCCTTTTTATGACATACTTAGGTTTGAATGAGCTTGAGTGAAGTCACTTACAAGATATAAATCTTCCAGGGACAGATGAATGTCTTTATTTCAAAAGAAGTTCATGTAATATAGTTCCTCTTAGCGAAGGAAAGACATAAAAAGGAGATCTGTGGAGTTGTGATGTATCTTTCTAGGTAAAGGTTAGAGACAGAATTATAGGTCTGACTTGGAGCTACAAATAGCAACAGGTTCTGAATTTGTAAATGGAAGACAGAATTATAACTTATTGTTTGCCTTTCCTTCACAGATTGTAGCAGTAAACTTGTTGAGGTGACTAGGAATAAAAGGGGATATTTATGGTATACATACATAGATGTCAAGGACACTCACTGCTCATTTGAGTCAGAACCACAAATTGGTGGTCTCACCACGAAGGCCTTCTTTATAAGACAGCCATTAGCGTGAGAATGGCTGCAGATTACTTCTTTGCCACTAGCACTGGACATTGTGGATGAAGGTCCCTAACTAGTTCTCAAGTTCCTTGGCTGCAAAACAACTTTGGAGAGTTAAAAAAAATTGAGATTTCCAGAAAACTGAGGTAAAGGACACAAGCCTCTGAAAGCTATTGTATTAAAGTCAGTAATTTCGCTTTTACTTTTTAAAGGAAGCTTATTCTATAGAGAAGGATGAAGTAGATTAGGACATAGGAGAAAGTGATTTAATATCAGTAACTAGTCTCAGTTTATGTGTATGGACTTTCTTATTTATGTGACTTTCCTTAGAGAAGTTAAGCAACTTGCCTAAGGTACCATAGTCACTTAATGGTATGGAATAAAAATGCACTAAAATTTTGCTATTTCAGATAGAGTTGAAGCACCACTGAATTTGTAAGATGCATGCTGATATCTACTTAATTGCCACATCTCTTTAGTCTTAAAGAACTCCATTTACTAGTTACAGTGAATGATTTGATTATGATGCTTCTTGAACGAATCTTTAGTTTCTCTTCTCTCTCAGTTTTTTATTGTCAGTCATTTTACTCATAATTTTAGCACTCAAATCAGAGAAATTATTAATGGATATCTTAAATGGTAACTGGAACCCTCTTATTTTATCACTATAGTTATAACTAACATCAATAGTAATTTTCTGAGAATTTTTCTATGTATTCTACTCAGTACTTTACTAACATTAATTGACCAAGTAGATATTATTTTCCTAGAGGAATTAACTGAGACTCAGAGGATAAGTAACTTACTGAAGGTCTCACAGTGAAATAATCTTAAGAATAAATATGCACTGAACGATCACAGTAATAATTTGCTGTTTTAGATTAATGGAAGAAAAGCAACCTGCATTTGTGAAACACATACTTTTATAAATTACATCTACAGTTAAAGAGTTTACCGCCTTCAGACACTGAGTAACTTAAAACTATGTATGAAAATAAAGCAGTTGCTTTGTAGGGGGTCTTGGAAGAACTACAAATAAGCATTATTTATAATTAGCATGTCACTCTAAGCATTATTTATACTTAATGTGTCAGTTATTTATAGTTAAAGAAATGCTCTAGATTCTTTAAAAGGATTTAAGAAACAATTTGTCTCAAGCTATTTAAATTATAATTCTTTATATCCTTGATTTGCTTAACAAACTGTGGACTAGTTCTGAAATTGAATTAGCAGAGTGTGGACTAATGCTATTTAATACAGAGGATTTATAGCCATTCTTGTTTGGCTTTCTTACTTAAATTGCATGTCCTGTTGACTGGAACTGGTTGTTTGGATATCTGGGAGATTCACTTTTTGTAATGATAATAGTATCAAAGCCTCTAAGAAATTGGATTTAGTTCTAAGAACCTGGAATCTTCTTTGAAGTGACCCTTTAAAAATATTAGCAAGTATCTGCCTTAATATCCAACTTATATGCCTCACTGAGTTTTCATGAGCTTAGCAGCCATTACTAGCTCTTTGTCTAGAAGCTGAAATGAAAAGCAAAGAATTGCAGTGGTCTGAGAGAACACTTCTGTTTCATGTCCCCATTCTTGTTTTGGTCCAAATGACTCAGATGCAGTACTACAGCTGTTTCAGCATTCTTGGATTTTGTTTGCCAGCTCTATTGGAGACGAAAGCTTATATAAGTAATATAAAACCTCAGCATTTACAACATAAAGGCACCACAAGAACTCTCAGACATTAAGCTTTGGTAGGATTTTATTTGGAGGAATTTTATTTTAAAATGTAATATCCTTTTCCTTTCTTTGGCAAAATAGAATCAGAAGAACTTGGATGGAACTCTACTGCTTATGAAAAGTCTCACCCTGTTCACATAAGCAAGTCTGTCACCCTTGATTGGAAAGTAATAATTCATAAAGCTTAATGTTATTGTCATCCTTCTGCCTGGAGTGATAGATATTCTTGAGGCCTTTTAAATAAAAAGTTTAAAATTGAATTTGCAACTCAAAAGATTGGTGGGTTCAAATGTTAGTTTCCCGCTGAGTAACTGGGAAAACAATTCTAAAGTAGCTAGAACTGTGTCAGGAATGGCAGTTTTATTAAATGTCTTGATGGAGTGCAATGAAAACACACTTTCAGTGTCTTTCTGCAGACTTTACTTCTATAAAAATAATAGTTTTCTTATAAATGTTGGTGCTTGCCTTCATTCTACTTATTTGGTTATTCTCCCAGTTCAGGTTTTCTGCAAAGTTTTTAAATAAGAACATGAGATTGGATTTTATAGTAGCAGACTAATAAGTTTCCCATGTGTAAACTGATCAACGATTATTGATTTGTGTTTTATCATATTATTTCGTGGCATAGAAAGTCTTAAACAATTTATTTAGTTTTACTAGTGCTGCTAAGTAGTATGTTATTCTGGTGGTATGACTTCCAACATTGTAGAACTTCAATGAAGTACTTGAAGGAACTGGGCCTTGTGGAAGGAGAAGAATCACCTAGATGTGGGAAGCCTTCTCTTTCCTAATAGAAAACCAAGTTCATTTAAAAACGTATCTTTCAATTATGAAACTGGCAGATATTAAAGGACATTTGGCAGTTGAACTTTGCAAAAACATTTGCACTGGCGGCTGAAGAGTACCTTCTCTTTTGCTGGTTTCATGAAAAAATTAAATATTTTGCAGTTTCACCTCAATTTCCTCTCTCTTTTTTTCCCCTCAAATACAAAAGGTGATTTTTCAAATTCTCTGTATCAGCATTATTTGAAATCCTCATATGTATTCGACCAAGTAGCTGACCAAATCCCTCAGGATAAAGTTGAAAATCTGTTGTGATTTCCATCCTTCTCACTGAATCCTGTTAGGGGCAAGTTTTGTCTTTCCAGTTTCTTCATTGTTCCTCCTCTGGGCAAAATACTGCTGCTATAAAAATTTAAAAAGTGAAACTCTAGTTTTGACTAAATTTGGGAATTCTTGCACACATGAAAAAATAAAAAAAAGCTGTGTTTCTCTTTGCAAAATTGGCAAAGTAAAAAATTCATTATTTAGCTCTTACATTAAAATTTAAATTAATTGCATATTGAATTTTAAACAGATTTGAAACATAATTTTAGGGGGGAAATGCTACTATATATACATGTGGTTTATATGTATGTGAACTGTCCTGTATGGAAATCTCTATAACCAGATCTGTAGTACCTCTTCCTTTCTGAGCAGGGATATAATGTGAGAATGGAAACCTGCTCCCTGAGAACAGTGTTCCTCACATCAAGAAGTATTCATTCTTTTTTAGAACATGGAGACTAGTGTAAGCTGTAGACTGTCAAGTGACTAGTGATTATATGCATCCTTTACCTTCTGCAAAACATGACAAAGTCCTCACCATCAGACTTTTGGTACACTGTTCCTTAAAGGATATTTGTCTATGATATAAATAACTCTGGATAATTTCAACTATACTGTTTAACACATCAGTGGTTCATGTCCTGCTCTATCTACTCTACAATTTGTATGTATGTACATTTTCTTCTTCAGTGTTTATCTTTAACAGAATAGAATTGTTGATCCAGAATTTTGTATATAAACACAATTGGTGAGAAAAAAAAATACACAAAATCTCTAGTGAAAAGATAAATAACAAATGAGTCAGATTTCAACACCCCCAAATTTAATTCTTCCTATTTATTTATTTACCTATTTATTTATTTGCTTGCTTGTTTGTTTATTTTAAATCATTGTTCATTTTGTAGATTTTTTTCACCTTGGTTATAATCCCCATGGGCTTCCCACCACCAATTCACCCATAATTATTCTTTCTAATACATGTCTATTATGTAATTATTTTCTAATATAAAATTAGAGAATTTAACTGCCTGCTACAGTTTTGGTGACACTTTGGCCCCACTTTTAAGGTATAGAGGGACATTCTGCATTTAATATTCCTATAGAGAATATTAATCCATCCTGTTATAGAAGGACAATGGCTAACTGGTAGAACTAGCAGAGAAATTTTGGCTGCTGCTTCTAATGAGACCAAGTCATCTTGGTGTGTCATGATTTACCAATATTTATTCACTCTGACCTGCAGTTGGTTAAAATACAGCCTCCCAAATATGTTCAGGTTCTAATCCCTAGAATTATGAATTTGTTACCTGGCAAAAGACACCTTGTAGTTGTGTTTATGTTAAGTATCTTGTGATGGAAATATCCTGGATTACATAGGTGAACCAGAATAATCAAATAACAAGGGTCCTCATAAAAGGGAAGTGGAAGTTCAGTCCTAGGAAAGGTAATATGACTATAGAAGAAGAGATTGGAGTCATGGGGTCATGAGCCAAGGCAATTTCTAGAATTTGGAAAAGGCAAGGAGCAGATTCTCTCCTAAAGTCTGTGGAAGAAAACATCCCTATTGACAGTTTGATTTTAGTCCCTTAAAAATCCTTTGGACTTCTGACATCTAGAACTAAGTTTGTGATAGTTTGCTTCAGCATCCATAGAAAATTAATATGCCTTCCCATCATTCAGGCCTTATCTTCTCTTCAGAATCTCTGCTTTGCTTCCTTCATTTTGTCTGTGTTTCTGTTTCTTACCTCTGTTTAGCATTTTAATTAACCATCATTTAAAAAATATTTTATCTATTTATACATACAGAACGGGGTATAGGCCAGAGGTGTGGGGGTGGTAAGAGAATTCACCACAGACAGAGTGGGGAGCAGAACAGGCAGACTGATGAAGTACACTGCTGAGGGGAACAGCAGGCAAGACAGGAGAAGTCTCTACTGTGTCATGTGGGTCAACCCCTGGCTGGGAGTTGAACTTATGCTGAAGTAGCTGTGGCTAGCTTCATAGTTCTACACTTTAACCCACTGAGCCAACAGGGAGGGCCCTAATTAACCATCATTTAACCCTAAATGTTTGCATAGTAAAGGAATGTGTCATTTTGGCTATTCAATGAAGAACTGTGGTTACAGAACCAGAGTTAACATTTCCCAAAATGTGTTCCATGATGAATAGATACTTGAATATGTGAACAAAGGCATGTGAGGAAATGTTGCTCATTTTCTTCCTCTCTTAGAGATTCATGATCCTTATTAACATGTTAGTAATTTCAAGAAATTCTGTAATTTTATTTAATACAATACTTTCAAATTTAACTTGGTTCCAGAACTTCATATTTTCATATCACAAATATGAACATGTCCTAGCCCTTGAGGAAGGACTGCTATGGGATAAAATTTTGGAAGCCAATAGCCTTGTCCTATACCCTAAAGTACCTGCCCATTTGGCAGGAAAATAAAAGAAATGGAAAGATAGCTCATGTTCGTGAATTGGAAAAATAAATTTTGTTGAAATGGCTGTTATTACTTAAAGCAATTTATAGATTCACACAATACCTATCAAAATCCTAATGTCACTTTTCAAGAAAATGGAGTAAATATAAAGTTGTATGGAACCACAGAAGACTCCAAAATACCCAAAGTAATCTTGAGAAAAAAAATATAAGGAGGTATAATGCTAATTTTATAGAATATACTGTAAAGCAAAAGTAATTTAAAAATTATGGTATTGATCCAAAAACAGTAGAATGGATTGATGAAATAGATTGGAGCCCAGAAATAAAGCCACATGAATATGGACAGTTAATTTTGACAAAAGAATCATCACCACACAATGTAGATAGGAAAGCCAGTTTACAGATGGTGTAAGGAAAGTTGGACAGCCAAATTTAGAAAAGAAAAGGGAGAGGGAAAGGAAAGGGGAGAAAAGAGGAAGGATGGGAAAGGAAAATGAAGATTGCTCATTATTTAACTCTAAACACAAAAATTAATTCAAAATTAATGTAACACACAAAACCATATGATACACACACACAAACACAGCTTTTATATTCCGGGATCTAAACTCAAACATTTGGGTACTCAACTCCAGTGGCAAGGGAAGCAAAAATAAATTCACTAAAAACTAGTTGTTTTTTTTTTTTTGTACAGGAAAACAAACTACTACATCACCAACAAAACAAGGGCATTTGTGAGAGGAAATGAGAAAGGAGATATGCATATCATAATCTAACACGGAGTTAATTCCTAAAATATATAAAGAGCTCATACAATTCAACAACAACAAAATAAAACCAAACAATCCATCAAAAATGGACAGGGAACCTAACTAGACACGTCTCCAGTGAAGCTATGGAGATGCCCAGAGGTACATGAAAGAACATCATTTAATATAAGGGAAATGCAAATCGAAACTACCATGAGATATTATCTCACCCTGGTGAAAATAGCACATATCAAAAAAGACTGGAAACAGTAAATGTTGGGAGGATTTGGAAAATAAGAAACACTTATTCACAGTGGATGATATCTAAACTCTATAAAGAACGTTATGGAGGTTTCTTAAAACAGTAAAAATAAAATTTACCATATGATCCAGCAGTTTCTTTCTTAGATATCTGCCCAAAGAATATGAAAAGACTAATGTATACCAATGTTCATAGCAGCATTATTCATAATACCAAGACATAGAGTCAACTAAATGCTCATTGACAAATGACTCAATAAAGAAATTGTGGTAAATATACTCACTGGAATACCACACTAAACTATTAAAAAAAGATAAAATAGTGCCCTTTGGTACTTATGTATGGATCTTGAGAGGATTGTGCTAAATGGAATAAGTCCGAAACTAAAAGACAATTTCCAGACTGTTTCACTTATTGTGGAATATAAATAACTAAAGAAAGTAAACTGGTGAAACAATGAAAATAACTGGTAGGCTCTGTGAATATGATGGTTACCAGAAGGGAGTGGGGGACGGGATATATTAAGGGAATCTCATAGTGTATTGGCACTGAAGTTTTGGTGGGGAGTAAGTACACATGTTGAGTTGTGAGATTGTACAAAATTATATGGTTATGTAAATGAATAACCAAAAGAATTGATTAAAAATATGCCTATTTGGCCCCTAGATATGAAAGGAAAGCCAGTTTCCATAAACCAAAGGCTAGGCTCTGCATACTTCCCCTAGATTAATGAGGACTGCAATAAAATAAATTGGTTGAACAGGTTCTGTCTGTGGCAGTTTTCTTTGGGTTCTTGGGAAATTTGTTTGAAATTGTGAATTATATAGCTCTGCAGTGGTAGAGTATCTTAATCCACAGATCCAGGTGATTAAGGTAGTGGTCTAATCCATGGACTATACAAGCTTTTTTTTTTTTAAGATTTATTTATTCATATAGAACTGGGGTACAGGCCAGAGGCTCAGGGGTGGCGAGAGGCTTCACCAGAGACAGAGTGGGGAGCAGAACAGGCAGATGGACGAAGTACACTGCTGAGGGGAGCAGGAGGTGAGGCAGGAGAGATCTGTCTCGCCATGTGGTCTCCTTCAGGGCAGGCGGGAGTCGAACTCATGTGGAAGTGGCTTAAGCTTCTCAGTGCTGTGCTTTTAACCCGCTGTGCCACCAGGGAGGGCTGGACTATACAAACTTTTTAAAGATGTGTATCTGAGAGCTGAAGAGGACAGAATTTATGAGGACCTCCTGCTCACTCCAACCTTCTTAGGCCCTGAATCCCAGGAGCAGGAACGGAACGCACTGGACTACAGAGTCAGGTGTTCCCATCTCCACCAGTCAACGCTGACTAAGGCACTGGTCAGCTGATGGTGGAGAGGTAAAGTTAGTTACAAAATTTGTGCAGTATTTGCTCTATAGTAGGGCATGCTTTAAGCACTTAGCAAATGTTTACTCCCTTAACCCCTACAACCAGTTTATGCAAAATCCTTAGGCATGGGGAGGTAAAAACCCCCAATGTGGTTGTTTGAATCTAAGTAGGCTGGTGCCAAAGGTTTTGTTCTCAAACTGCTCTGTTGCAAACAGATAGGAAAGGAGTCAACTAGAAGTCAGGCAGATTTGAGTTTGAAGTCAGTCTCCTTGCCATGACAACACAGTTTCTTAACTTCTGTTCCCTCACTGAAAAATCAGGATGAATACCTGATGTCAGAATCATCATACCCTGATCTGTCTGTTAATATACTCTTCTTTCACCTAACTAATCCTTTTACCAATTTGTTTTGCAAGAATCATGGCTGTCAGTGGGTGTCTGATTCCTTTGGAGAAATGGATTATATTCTGTCCCTTGAGGAATTGTGCTGTTTAGCTATTGTTCTTTCTCAAATTATTTTCTTATATCAAAATTAATACATATTCATTTTAGAAAAATAAAAAAAATGCAATGACCATTAATTTTGGAAGATAATTACTGTCAAAATGTTGCTGTTAATATTTTTTTAAACTTCTCTAACTTTTGAAGTTTTTTTAAAAAAACATTTATTTATTTATGCATACAGAACTGGGGTACAGCCAGAGGTGCAGGGGGCGGTGAGAGGATTCACCAAAGACAGAGTGGGGAGCAGATCAGGCTGACTGATGAAGTACACTGCTGAGGGGAGCAGCAGGCGAGTCAGGAGAGGTCTGC
>NW_004567111.1:52181191-52188507 GCF_000260355.1 Condylura cristata | reverse complement strand
ACCACATCTTTCTAATCCAGTCATCTATTTTTGGGCATTTGGGCTGCTTCCATGTTTTTACAATTGTAAATAAAGCATCATGCTATATATTTTTTCTCTATATTCTTTCACCAAATAAATTTGTTCTAAAATGAAATTTTATAAAAACTTTCTTTTGTTTTATCCTGGATAATTTTCATGCACTAAATATTTTCTACAAGTGTATTTTTTTAAGCTTCCATGATAGAATATTAACCAATTCCATGTTGTTGATAATTTAGATTGTTTCTTTTTTTATTCTTGTTAAATGATTTTGCAATGAACAGCTTCAAAATGTATGTTTTGACTCATAGTTAAGTTTTTCTTCTCTTGTTATTCCTGCATCACTTTATTTAATTTATTATTGAGATTTCATTGGTTGTTTACAAGACTGTATATGATTTAAAGCAATAGGGTCACACCTCTTCAGGTCCGTTACCACATCACACCTACCACAAAAATACCACTCGTCTTCCACCATGACCACTGGATGTGCACCTCTTTACTCCTGTCCCTACAGGGAGGCTCTCTAGTAGCCTTTACTCAGCACAAATATAATTCTAGAGTTAATTTTGCTTTTGTTTTGTCTTTTCCTTTGCTTTGTTTCTCTATGTCCTACATATGGGTGAAGTCATCCAGTGTTTTTCTTTTTCATTCTGACATTTCATTTAGCATTATCGCCTCAAGTTCCAACATGTTAAAAATGGCAAAATTTTATCTCTTCTTTAGCTGAGTTGTATTTGGTGGTATGTATACACCACATCTATTCTTAGGCACGTAGGCTTTTTCCATAACTTGGCCCCTATTGTAAATTGGGCTTCAATGAACATAGGAGTGAACATATCCCTTCAAATTAGCATTTTTGCATTCTTTGGGTAAATACCAAGAAATGGCTGGATCATATGGGTAGATTTTTAATATTTTGACAACCCCTAGTATTCTTTTCCCTAAGGACTAACTCCATTCCTACCAACAGTGTACAAAATTCCTTTTTGTCCACACCCTTGCCAACATTTATTGTTTCTGTTTTTTTTTGTTTTGTTTTGTTTTGCTTTTTTGATATGAGCAATTCTCATGGGAATAAGGTGGTATCTCAGTGTGGTTTTGATTTACATTTCTCTAATGATAAGTGATGTTGAACATTTTTTTTATGTGTTTCTTGGCCATCTGTATGTCTTCTTTGGAGAAGTGTCTATTTAGCTCTTCTGCTCATTTCTTGATTTGGTTCTTTGTTTTCTTTCACTGAGTTGTATGAGCTCTTTGTAGGTTTTGGATTTTAGCCCTTTGTGGAATGTATGATGTGTAAATATTTTCTTCCATTCAGTGGGATGTCTTTTTATCTTAATGGTAGTTTCTTTAACTGTGCAGAAGGTTTTTTTCCCCCTGTTATTTTCTTATTTTAAGCTTCAATTTCTACCTTCTGTTCATTGATTTTATTTCTGAGTTCATTTGTTTTTCTGAATTTTATCTCTTGAGTTTTTGTGCATCTTTTTGTATTTCTTTGACTTATTTTCCTGAGTGTGCTTCTATCTTTTTGAATTTCCTCATTATCTCAGTTCTGAACTCTATCTGATAGAAAGATATAATCTTCCATCTTTTTTGTATTTGGACTCTACAGAATTGTTCTCACCTTTTGATGTCATACTCTCTTAAGGTCTCATATGTCCATGTGTTACATATATATTTTTTCAATTTCCATGTTGTTGCTCTAAGTCTTATTTTATTATTATTTTTAATATGTTGAGTAGTAATTTAGAGGATTGAACTATTTTGCTTTTCTCACAGATGGTACTGTGCTTTTGTTTGATTTTGTTTATTTATTTTGGCTTTTGCTAGCTATGACTGTATGTACTCAGATCTTTTTTGTAGTTTCTGAGTCAGCAGGATGAGGGTGGGCCTTAAGGCATTCTAGATGTTGGTATAAATGAATTTGGGTGGGGCTGGTTCAAGTTTGTGGAACTCTGAATACCTCTCCTCTCCTCTCTGGTTGGTTGGAATGAGACACCCTGCAGTCCATATACTTATTGTGTGCCTCACAAGGTAAGCACCAGTGCCAGAGGCTTGGAAGGGAGTGTACAGATCCAGAGTGTCTGCTCTGCTATTACCTTTATGGGGAACCCAGTCTACATGATATGCACAACTCCTCCAGGTTTTCCCCTTCTTGAAGGGTTTGTGCATTCACACAATCTTGCTTCCCCTGTCCCAAACCCTGAGGATGAGCCAAAATGTAGCCACTTTTGTTCCTTGCTTCTGATCACAGTCTCCAGGTTCCTTTCTCTGTCTGTCTCCTATTCAATACAGCTTGTTCAAGAAATAATCGAGTCATACTCTTAGCTGCGGATTGAGTCTCTGACTAGTGTTTCTCTGGCATGCTGCTCCAAGAGCCTAGCCAGTAATGACCAAATGCTGTCATTGCTTCTGCTGACAGGTCTGCTATATTTATGCCCCTTACTCCTTTTTTTTTTTTTTTAAGATTTATTTATTTATACATACTGAACTAGCTACAGACTAGAGGTGCAGGGGTGGTGAGAGGGTTCACCAGAGACAGAGTGGGGAGCAGAATAGGGAGATCAACGAAATATACTGCTGAGGGGAACAGTGGGTAGGTCAAGAGAGATTTGCCATGCCATGTGGATCACCTCCAGGGCAGGGATCAAACTCATGCAGAAGAGGCTTTAGCTTCGTAGTGCTGTGCTTTAACCCGCTGTGCCACCAGGGAGGGCCCTTTAAAATATTTTTGATTAAAAAATAGATCCTTTAATACAAATAATGCCATTTCCCCCTCAATACTCCTCATAAATATATTTTGGTTAAAGATATCAAAAAATATATTTTAGTTAAAGATATCAAAAGTATTTTGCTGGTGCATTGTTTTATTCAGTCAGTTATTCATTCCTTCAACAAACTTTTACTGAATGCTTCCTGTTTCTTTAACTGGGACATAAGGGAACAGTTGAAAGCCCCTAGACAAGAGTCTACTGATACCATAATCTTCATTTCAAACATTAAAGTGATTTTTTGCAAGATAGTGCATGTTGAACTAAGTAGCATTTCACTAGTATTGCTAGTTTTGAAGAAAATTAACTTTGGAAATGTAGAGGTAACGATTAAAAGGGATTAAAAAAATAAACTCTTTAACGATTTATTGTACAAGACATTTCAAATGTAGCAATAATAATAATAGATTGTTAATTAGGACTATCAATATTGTAGCTATTCTCTAAATACTATGTCTTAAAGGTATTTTTCCCTCTTTAGGGAATTTTGGGTGATGCCTACAGTAGTAGAAGATGGCCAATATTTACTTTCTTTCTTTCTGTTCTTTCTAAGCTCATTACTAATACGAGGGCATTCCTATTTTGTAGACCTTCCAGTGACTTCCAATACTGAAACCAGGCAAGTCCCAGACAGACTAAGATGAGCAGATCACCCTGAGTAGAAGAGAGGTTTTGGACATTGGTGAGGAGTGAAGTGGATGCCAGATCTCCCTATGCCAATTTCAAATGAAAGATGACATTTTTAAAGTACTTAATGATCATAATCTAGAATATTCTTTTTAATAGCTATCTAATTTTCCCCTTTTTTTCTTCTTACCTTCATGTCTATCTTAGAGAAGCACCAGATAAATACAAAACAATGAGAGAAAACTCTAGATCATTAAGCCAGTGAGCAGTTGACTAATGGAAGCCATGTGTCCCTGGAGAAAACCAGTTCCAAGGGTTCCATTAGGTGGCCACTGCCTGCCCACAGCAGCCAATGCTCTGTGACAGCACACCCTCAGGAGTATGTGGAATAAGAACTTTCCAAAAACAATACCACAAAGTGCATCCTTCATCATCTCCTTGTGATGGTCCATGGAGTGGCCAAGGGTAGACTTGGGTAGCAAAAGTATAATCACTTTTTATTTTTGGAAGCAAAAAGCATGTCTACTTATTGGCAGCTAAAATGCTGTCATGGGCCAGAAGAAAAGTTTAGATTATGCAACTTCCCAGTGCCCTTGTTTATCTAAACCAATCCCTGGGGTAATGGCAAATGTCTCAGTAGTTGCCTTTGAGGAAATCTACCAGAAGTCTTATTCTTTTGTTTAGAAATGTGGATATCACTTATGAAAAATGAAACAAAACACATAAAACAAAACAATCCTTTTAGTGACCCAGAGAGTTTCATCTCTGTTCCTTCTCCACCCCACCTTGGCAGTCTTCAGGTTGTGGCTCTTAATGGGGAAACCTCAATGCTCTAGAACTGAATTTTAGCCTCACCCATCCAACCCTGGCATAGTAGGGCCCATAATTGGTCATGAAGTCTTATTGTCTGGATTTGGGTTTCTTTAAGTAGTAGAAGTTTTTGCCAATGGTTTCAGCTATGGGCATAAAAGGGATACCGTTAATGTCCATTTTGTAAGAACTATGAAAATCTGAATGAGAGTAGCTCTCCTGCTTGCCTATGACTATACAGGAGCCTCTCTCTTTTTTCTTTCTCCTTTTCCTAATAAACCTGTCCTTTTAAACTCTTAAGAAACCCAAATCTGAATTAGAGGTATTTAGCATAAATGTATTTGAGTTCAAATAATAGCAAGTGATGGCATCTAGAATAAATGGAAAGGTCAGTCACAATTAAAAGTTTGTGGTTCTTCCACTATCCAGCCCTGTGAACTGGACAATTCCATCTGTCAGCTCTCTGGTTTTCAGTTTTCCTGTTTGTAGATGAGGAGGGTAGTGGAGAGCATATGATCTTTGAAACTGGTTAATTTGAAATATTGTACTCATTGTCTCATTCAGTGATTCAACTTTTATTGGCATCTTTCAATTACAGATTAAGTTTAAATGCTCTATTAATTATTGTTACTTAATGTTTATTTGGTGTTTATTATATCTCAGACACTGAGTAATGTTGGGGAGGGGAAGCTAGGAGAAATTGCTTGAACCCTGAAAGAAGAAATTGGTTGGGAAGCACACACATTTGTCAATGGTGGTGTTTTTCAGAATTACCTCTTAAATCTTACCACTATTTCTAGATACTTTTAAAGAAGCCATCTCTACCATATGCTTCTGTTTTCCTTTATGCTACCTTGAGCCTTTTCATAGACATTTTGTAATTGTTTTCATATTCTGTCTTGCATACCAATTATTTGTTTTTCTATCTAATCTCTTCCTCAAGCCCATTAAACTTGAAGTCAGGTACAGCTCAGGATCCTTGTTTCCTACTTTCAGTGCATTTCAAACAGTGACTGACATAGTAAGTGCCCAATTGTTCAATTACAGCAGCAATGAATTAGGGATCATAATTAGTGACTTTTTATTTTCTGTGTCCAGTTGCCATATATGGGTGGTGCTGTCCTACTAGTACATTAATAACCAAATCCCCAAATTCCTTTGAAAGTGGGATGTTCAACTGGAAGCCAAAAATATTTTTATAGGAGTGCTTTTTCCTAGTAAGTAAAAAATACACATAATAAATTTTAGAATTCTTAAAAACTCACATAACCAATTTTCGAATTTTAAAGTAAGTTTTTGTTAATATAAAGTATTCTGAATTATGTCACAGGTGTTGTGACACTCCTTCCACATGGACCCTAGGAATATTCATTGCTGGCAGCTGGAGGTTTGGATTTCCCTTAAGCTAGCTGTAGGTCTGGATGGAAGTGAAAATTTGCTAAAGGTTACAGGCATTCTATAGCCAAAAGGTCAAGGGGAGACATTCTTAGTAACTGCTAATACAGCTCGGGAAACATATTATATGGGCTTATTATGTTGTTCTTAGATGCAGTAACTTGAAACAGACTATTTTTATTAGATTCTCTTTAACAAGTGGAGACTCTACGCCATTGAGTGTTCATGTTTTGTATGCAAGTAACATTACCTAGTATTTATGGGATGCTTCCAGTGTGCCAGGTTCTCATTACAGGTGTTACTCCATTAACCCATGACAATGGTAGTGTCATATTAGATGATGGAGTGAGAAGAGCAGTGATTTCCTGTCAGAAATCCACTCAAGCAAGATTGTCTTAAAAAAAAAATTATAAGCTTTGGCAGTTCTTAGCTTCATTAATGATAAAGGTCTCTGGATCTTGCATCTTTCCTCTCAGCATCTTGAGCTAGGATTGTATCTGTGTTTAGAAGCAGTTTTCCAGCAAACTCTCTGGAAATAGAAAACACAGAAGGAGGTGTCTCAGCATGATTCATCCCTCTCCAAATGATAGTTTTAGATTTTCACTGAAGTCAGAATTTCAACTCAAATATGCCACTGCAACTGGTTTACTCTTGGCAAAGCAAGGCTTCCTGTTTTGCAGAAAATTAAAAAGACTTAGACAAGAGGCTCAAGAGCTCTCTTGTGCACCAATCAGTACTTATAAAATAGCATTTTAATTATTTAAGTGTAAGTGAATCAAAAACATCTGAATTCGATTTTCTGGAAAAAAATACAATTGCTTTTGAAGCTAGAAGTAGAAAATGCTTGGTTGGCTAAAAACAATTTAGGTTTTGTGGTAACCCCAAAGTGTTTGAAAAACAATCTACATACTTGATGATCTCATAATGCCTCTGGATTAATCCTGTTCCCAGTATAAAATACACAATAAATATGGGCATTTAAAATCAAGGTCATATTGGGTTCCATTTGATGAGGTCTCAAATTTGGTAATCAAAAGTTGAAAAATCTAGTCATCCAGTCTCTGTTTCCTCTCTTTCTCTCATGTATGTATACACACACATACATATATAAACACACACATTTAAATAAATATATATGTGTGTGTGTATATATATACATATACATATGTTTGTGTGTGTTTGTCCTTCATTTTTACGTTGCACATTTTCAAAATCATTGACACTATTTTTAAAAAATTATTCAAAGAATGAAAAGTTCTTACAAACTTTATGGCAGGGGCTTCAGTGATGTCTTTGTGTGCTACACTTTTGATGTTGTTGAAGTATGATAATTTGTCAGTTTGAAAGCACTTTTTAAGATTTATTTTTATTTAGTTATGCTTACAGCAGTGTCTTTCAGTGGATCTGCCTGTTTTATTCTCCACTCTGTCTCTGCTCTCACCACCCCCTTCACTTCTGGTCTACACCCTCCCCCCGTTATTGTATGCATAAATAAATAAAAAGAAATCTTAAAAAAAAAACAACAACAGCATGTACAACAATGCATGTGCCTACAGTACAGTACCTACTACACTACTGAAGGAAGCAGGGAGCGAGACAGGAGAGGTCTGCTGTTCTCCTGTCAGCTCTCTGATAGGGGATTGAATTCATGGCAGTGGCTGGTGGTAGCTTGCTAGTGTTGAGACTTAA
>NW_004567111.1:52123013-52179191 GCF_000260355.1 Condylura cristata | reverse complement strand
CAGAGGCTCAGGGGCAGCGAGAGGTTTCACCAGAGACAGAGTGGGGAACAGAACAGGCAGATCGACGAAGTACACTGCTGACGGGAGCAGCAGGAGAGGAGAGGTCTGCCATGCCATATGGTCACCTCCGGGGCAGGCAGGAATCGAACTCATGCGGAAGTGGCTTTAGCTCCTCAGTGCTAGCTTTAACCCGCTGCGCCACCAGGGAGGGCCCCTATTTGTTTTGTTTTTAACATTAGAAATAAATTTCTGTCTTTGTTAAGTCATTGTTATTCAAGGATTTTCTGTTTATGCAGCCAAGATAAACTCTAACAAATACAGTATATAATGGGGAGATTTCTATAAAATAATTTGAGTCCAGGGCAGAGCCTAAAACCTACAGTCAATATTTTATTTTGTGGTGAAAAATTGAAAGTCTTTTCTTTTCTTTTTAAAGATTTATTTATTCATTCATATAGAATTGGGGTACAGGCCAGAGCTGTGGAGGGTGAGAGGATTCACGAGAGACAGAGTGGGGAGCAGAACAGGCAGAATGAAGAAGTACACTGCTGAGGGTGCTGTGGGTGGGTCAGGAGGGGTCTGCCGGGCCATGTGTATCACCTCTAGGGCAGGCGGGGATCAAACTCATGCGGAAAGTCCCAGAAAGCCTTTTCTTAAGAATAGGAACAAAACAAGGATTTTCACTATTATCACTCTCTTTACTATTACAGGTTTTAGTTAAATACAAGAAATAAAAGAAATTCAGATTGGAAAAGACATGTAACTGTCATTATTTGAAAACAGTATGACACTAAACTCCTAAATACCCCACTAAAAATCTACTAGAAACAATAAATGAACATAGCAAAGTGGCAGACTATCAAATTGACACACAGAAATCTGTTGCATATTATTATACAAATAGAGAATGAGAGTAAAAAGATATTTTAAAAGTTTCATTACAATTGCATCAAAAGGAATTACATACCTAAGAATTAACTAAACCCAGAAAGTAAAGGATTTATGCGATGAAAATTGTAAGACACTACTTGTAGAACAAGCTATAAAGAAATGGAAAGGCAATCTATGTTCATGGATAAGGAGATGTAATTTAGTCAAAATGATTATTTCACTACAAGTTGTATATAGGTTTAATGCAAGCCATATTAAAATTCAAATGATGTTCTTAAAGGAATTAGAAAAAATACTAAAAGTTTTATGGAACAATAAAATACCCTGAAAAGCTAAAAGCAATCCTGAGAAAAAAGAAGGAAAAAGAAGGCATCATAAAGCAATAGTAATTAATACAATAATATGGTTTTAGACTAAAAATAGACACATGGATCAAATGAACAGAATCTAAAGCCCAGTGATAAATTCATGCGTCGATGAATAACTAGTTTATGACAAGGTAGTCAAGACTATACACTGGTGCTGGGAAAACTGAAAGTCATATGTGAAAGAATGGAAATGGATCATTCTCTAACTCCATAAACCAGCAATAAAAAAAATGGATTAAAGACTTAGATATAAGATCTGAAATCACTAGTTACATAAAATTACATACTAATTACATAGGCAATACCTCTCATGTCATCAATGATAGAGATGTCTTTGGAATTCAACTCCTGGGCTCTTGAGTTTTAACTCAAATTAAAATTAAAATATTACTGAAAGAAAATATTAGTAAATTAAAATATATCATATGGAAAGAAAGGAGATATTTTTATATTATGCAACCTATATGGATTAATATTCAGAGTATACAGAGAACTCAACCAACTTAATAAAAACAAAAACAATTCAAGTAAAATGTGGGAAGCAAATCTGAATAGATGACTTCTAAAGAGTATACACAGAAGGCCAACAACTATATGATTAGATGTTTATTATTACTTCCAATAAGGGAAATGCAAATCAAAACCACAATGAGATATGATCTCACACTCTGATAAGGGCATACATCAAAAAGACTCAAGCCAGTATTGCCAAGAATGTGGAGAAGATAGAATGATAGAAAGACCTTGGGGGAATTAAGTGAAGCAAGTAAACAAGCAAGATAAAAACAAATATTGGATGATTTCACATGTCTAAGTAATATAAATAAGTGAGGTAGATGAACTGAGAAAACAAAATAATTATAAACTTTTGGACATTGATAGCTGAGGTTTTTTAAGTCAAGAGGTTGAAGTAAGGGAAAGGATAAAAGGGGCATAAGAGATTATGCTGGGAATAAAATAAAGGTCTCAGTCATGAAAGGTCTATAAAACATCTCTAGAGGAAAATGCTGAAAAATGTCAGACTGAAACTACAAAAGGAAGACAATAAGATTGTTGTTTTATGGCAATATAATAGTGAAATATAAACAAGTAGTCAAAAGAAAAAAAATGAGGGCCAAATGTAGCTCTGGGAGGGAAAATATTATATCGTAAGCTAAGTTAATTGCAAAATATCAAGAGAAAGACTTGCCAGATGCTGTTTCTCTTTCATCCTCCAAGACAACTTTCTTTACTATCAGAACATTGAAAAAAACTATAAGATGATCTTGTACTCTTCACCTGAAATTTCTAGGTAGCCTTTAAAGCAAACCAAGTGAATAAAATGTGTACAAATAAAATCAAAAAATCTCAGAATTCTTACTCTAAATAAGATCTGTGCCACATACTTGTGAAAAGAACCCAGGGGGAGGTTAAAAATGCAACAAATTGTTCTTATTCTCACAGGATATCTATTATAAAGAAGAAGATAGTGTTAAAATTCTGCACATGAAATAAAAAAGTAAATAAAGGAGACTCAGAAGGGGGTGAAAAAGTATTGAGTATGGTTCAAAGGGATGTGGCTATTGCCCACAAAGTTTTAACTGGAAAATATGGTGTTGTTATTTGGCTGCTTTAAAATCGATCTCTAAGACTAAGTGGTATTTCCCAGGACCTGGGAGCAGAAGCTAGAGAAGTAGTGAGGCAGTGTTGGGAGAACTTTTGAGGCTATTCCACTGTACAGTAAATTTGTCCAGCCTTTTAGGGGAATCATCAGGTAAGCATTGAATGTCACTTTTATGAAGGTAACCTATGGTTTAGAGAAACATCCATAACTAGAGGACACTTCTGGGAGGAGATGAAGCTTTGTTCAACAGAAGCACAGAAAGATATGGAAAGGTCAAGGTTAGAATATGAAACTAACACATTAATAAAACTTGAGCCAGCTATGACTTTGGGATAGCTTGAATAATCATGAAGTCACCTGACTATATTTCCCCATAATACTCCTGGTATTTGCTTCTTTTGTTGTCTGAGATGGTACAGACTCAACAAGGAATAGTTCAGAAGAAGACAACAGTGATATTTTGTAACCTGTTATGGAATGAATTTGGGTAATTGGTATGTGGTATGCGAATACCAAATATAAGAAAAACAGAACATCTATGCAGGGAGTGGATACTAATTTCAGGAGATGGCTTATCTGAAAGTTTGTAGGAAGTCGAAAAAAAAGAAAAAAAAACAACAACTTGAGTTTTCATTGAGCTCTGGGAGAACAGCGGAGAAAAAGATAAGAGTCGATGTCTGCTTTCCTTTATATGCCAGGACTTAGCTCTGCTTGCTTGACGCAAGTGGGACATTACAGATACACATAGTGGTAGAGGGTTGGGGAATGAAGGGAGGCTCAGGTAAAATTAAATCCAAAATGAAGTTAAATATACTAACAAAACAGTTCCAGAACAATTTCATCTCCTAACAAACATCTCCTACTGTTGCTGGAAGATTAAGAGATACGTTATTTAGATTTTCACTTTGACTAGCTTATGTAAATGGATTGCTCTAGGGAAGAGAAATTCAGGGCATAACTTTAAAAAGAGGTGAAACTACAATGCTGTGTATTAGGGTTCTAACAGGTCCTTTGTAGTATTTATAGGTTCCCGGTGTTTGAAGATAAATGTCCAACCTAGGACTGCCTTGACCTGAAACAGGCAACCTTAGTTTAGAGTATGGTCCTGAATTCACTACAGACTGCCCAGAAAGAGCACAGATGCTAGGAATCTATTGTGGGCAGAGAGCCCTTCCAACTCCAGGATATCCATAGGTCTGCAAATCAGAGAAAAACACTGTTGGCATTTGCTGTTGCACTGCCTGTCAATGTAGCATGGCATGGAACAAATTCTGGAAGCAGTCTACCTGGAGTCTGCCACTTATTTGCTTTGCTGATCTGGGCTTAAGTATCTTCCTTTTCATAACTGCCTGTTGGGAAATAGAGAGAGAAAGAGAAAGGGAAACAGAGAGGGAGGACAACTATTTTTGAGTTTTTTTTTCTGTTTAGTTATCTTTAATATTTTTGGCACAAAGGTATTTTCAGTTTGTATGCAGCTAAATGAATTGACTTTACTTTTGGTTTTGTACATTTGCATTTATTTTGGGAATTTTCTTCATCCCATAGAGACACTTGTGTAACAAACTTACTGTATTACTTGTGCATTTAGTATTGTGATCTATTTTTATAGTGTAGAAAGTAAAATTCTAAATAAATTTTTTTAACCAAAAGATTTACTCAAATTTTCAACACTATTTGTTGAATAATTGATTTTTCTGTATATGCTCTTTACCACACATTAAATTCTTATATATAATATAATCTGTTTTTAGCTTCATGATTTTTGTGCTATATTGTTAATGTATAAACTTTAAAGTAGTTTGTACATATATTTAGTTGACGCAACATTGGTTTACAAATTCCACTGTGCCCCCTCCGCCCTTTGCTGATACTTTTTCATCGCCGAGTATGATGTTAGCTGAGGGCTTGTCATACATGGCCTCTGTTATATTGAGGTATGTCCCGAAGTCTCTGATTTAGGTGACCCTTTGCTTGTAATATTATTTTCAAACCTTTTACTTTGAGGCTCTACTTATCTTTGGAGCTCACATGGGTCTCCTATAGACAACAGAAGTTTGGTTTTGCTTCCTAATCCAACCAGCTGCTTTGTGCCTTTTAATTGGTGGGATTGGGCCATTGACATTTAGGGAAGTGCTTAATACCTACGCATTTATTGACATTTTGCTATTTGTTTTCTTTGTGTTTTTGTAGTTCAACGCTGTCATTCTCCTACTCTTTGATAGTTACCTTTTGTGTTTGGACTCCATTTTAATACTATTAGTTTATCATAAGGACTTCTGTTTTGAGGTTAATAGTTAATATGAGGTTTACATACAAGGTTCTTTACCTATAACTTGTTTTAAGTTGCAACTCAGTAACTCTCCAGCTCATTCAAATAATTCAGTTTAGAACTCTTTCAACTTCCTGGATCTGGATGTCTATTTCCTTTCTCAAATTAGGGAAGTTCTAGCTATTATTTCCTCAAATAAAATTTCGGCCCTTTTTTCTTTCTCTTCTCCTTCTAGAATCTTCATGATGTGAATATTGTTCCTCTTGATATTTTCCCATAGATTTCTTTTGTTCACTTCTAACTCTTTTTTCATTTTTGTTGTTCTCTTGGTATGCTTTCCACTATTTCATCTTATTAGTTGCCAATTTGTTCCAAGTGTACTGAGCACCTTGGCTATGTGTATAGCTTAGCTATTTTATACTTTATGAGTTTTGGGGGGAAATTTTGACTTTGTTGTAGTTCTCAGTTTGTTCATCCATTGTTTTCCTAATTTCATTGAACATTGTTAAGTTTGTTGCTTTGAATGCTTCTTCAATTAGTTTAGTTTAGATAGCATAGCTCTGTATTAGGAAATTTTCTCCCCAGCATTTTGTCTTAATTCATTGAATGGGGTTAATTCCTCTATGTTCTCATTATGCATGGTGCTCTGTTTCCCTTCCCAGTCATTTAGTGGTCTTGTGTTAGAATTTAAGGTTGCAGGATATTGGGCCAGGGCATTGGCTCTGGATGCTGGGCTTGCTGTATAAGCTGAAAACTTGTTAACAATCAGGATAACTGTGCTCAAGATCCAGTACAGGATGGTGGCTCAAGTGGCCAGCCTATAGTGTTCTGAGGGCCAGGGAGATGGGAAGCAAGCAGGTTACTGATGTTGAATGCCTAGGACATGAGACTCCTTGAATGCTGTATCTGTTTAGTCAATGGAGAGATTTGCAATCATTGTCAACTCAAGGCAGAGTTCAGTAGCAGGGATTTCCCCAAAACCTCAGGCAACAACTGACCCTCAACTTCAGCCTACCTCTGATCCTAGCAGGTTTTTGTAAGCAGAGCCCCCCCCCCCCAACCCCTCCTTGAGGTTCAAGCAAGTGTAGAGAGGATGGGCACTGGGGTTGCAGGCATGTATTGAGGATGGTTGCAGTGCAGTAGCAGGTAGGCTGTACAGGAAACTGCTAAGTTCAGTCGAGATGTTCCTGGATCTGCATTTGTAGGAATTGGCTGAAACAAAGCCTTGGGTGTGAGCTACGACCTCTTCTGGCTCTCCACAAGTTCCATAGGCAGAGTTTTCCTTGGGAGGCACATATGGCATAACTCCCATAGTTACTGTGGGCAAGTGAGCTAAGGGAAGCCCACAGAACCCAAAAAGGAGAGCATAAATGTTTTTCAGGGGCTATAGATGCTGACTGTGGGAAAACTCCAGAAGAGAGCTAAAATTGGTATATGTTGCCAGCAAACATAGTTTTCCCTGGATATCCAAGCACTAGCTGTGATAGATCAGTATGATCTGACAGATATGAGGACTTCTGGAAGCAGCGAAAGGCACTGGTGGTAGAATGGGGAGATGATTTGCCCCCCAACTTTGGCTCTTTCTTTGTTTTTATTAATATGGCATCTACCCATAATTACTGGCTCCATACAGGCAAATGAGGGTCTAGGGAAGCTGTCTAGCAGAATTTTTGTTTTAGGAGAGACTTTAGCTCCTTCTTGCTCCTCATATTGAAGTTTTAGTTTCACAGATGTAGTTTCTTCATTTAGTTCTATGCCCTTTTCATCAATCTCTGCTTCTTCTAATCCTACTGTTTTTCAGAAGAAAACTCCATTTTCCACACCTGGATGAATGGACTCCCTTTTTCCATATAGTTCCCATGCATGGGAGTAAGCCCTTTAATCCTCATGGAATGCCTCTATATCCCTGCTGTCCCTCCTCATCTTGGGGCCCACATTTCCTGATGCTTTCACCACTTTTTCTTAGGGAGGTGCTGACCCTCAAATCCTCAGTCATTTAAGACAGCAATATAAATGGAGGGTATTTGTGCTTATTGGGGAAGGAGTGACTCCAGGATCCTGTTAGTCCGCCATCTTGCCTGGAACCGTGGCAGAGTCTATAATATATTTTATTTTTAATGTTTAAAGATTTATTTTATTTATTTATGCATACAAGAGCTGGGGTGTAGGCCAGAGGTGGGGGGATGGTGGAGGGAGTGAGAGGATTCACCAGAGACAGAGTAGGGATCAGAATAGGTGGATCTACTGAACTACACTGCTGAGGGTACAGCAGGTAATGCAGGAGAGGTGTGATGCTCTATGGGTCACCATCCTGGCCAGAGATGGAACTCAAGTTGCAGTGGCTGGTGATAGTTGCAATAGTGTTGAGACTTTACCACTTGTGCCAGCAGGGAGGGCTGACAGGGCTCATTTTATTTTTTAAAATATTTATTTATTTATGTTTACAGACTGGGGTACAGCCAGAGGTGCAGCCGTGGTGAGAGGATCCACCAGAAGCATATTGGAGAGCAGAACAGGCATATTGACAAAGTACACTGCTGAGGGGAGCAGCGGGTGAGCAGGTGAGGTCTGCCAAGCCATGTTGATCATCTGCAGGTGAAGCCACCACAGCTAGGCTTAGCTTCGCAGTGCAGCACCCAAAGTGTTGCGCCACCAGGGAGGGCCCAGGGTTCATTTTTTAAGTGGTAGCCTCTTAACAATAATTCTGAGACTACATAATGAACTGGGAAAATAATAATAATATCTTGGATCTTTGAGAGGTCTAATAAATAGCATCCTTGTTCCCTGCCTGACTTATAAACCAACTGAAAAGAGTTAGCAGCCGGAGTACTTTTTTGTTGATAAGGGATAACTTGAGATTGTAGCTCAATGTGAGAGCCAAAAAGATTTCCTTAGTCACAGTCTGCCACTAGTTTAACAACAGAAGGGAAGAACAACAAAGGTCATCTTCCTAGAACTTTTGTAAAGTCTTTTTACCCCTGAAAAGTGGATGACTATATCTATCATTTTTTATCCAAATAATTCTCTTCTCCTTTGGTGGGAGGAATAAGGATACACTGAAACACAAAACAAAAAAAAAAACCCCCCAAAAAATTCCTTCCACATGAAGTTCAGATATTAGAGAAATGTAGCAACAATGGCTATTTCAAATTGTTTATCTAAATAGAGTGGTCACTACAATGGGAAATATAATCTGGAGAGGGTATCTTAAAATCTTTTATAAAAATCAACTTTACTGAGGTATAATGTACATCAAAATGTGTCCATTTTGAGTATTCGTTTTAATTAATTTTGATAATCACACTACACTTGAGATAGAGAGCATCTCTATCCAGATGTTCTTTTGTATGACTTCTTTTGTATGATTCTTCCAGTATCAAACCAGGCAACCTTACCAGCCTGCTTTCCGTCACTACAGATATATTTGGTATTTATGAAACTGCATGTAAATGAAGCATGCAATATGTACTCCTTTGTGTCTAAATTTTTTCACTGAATAATATGTAGTGTTTTCATTAAAAAACATGTGAGAAAATGCAGAATGGATGAAATACAAAGGAAATGTGTGCAGGTAAAGGAGAACACAGGTCCATAGACAGATTCATCTACACTGTCAGTGTATCATAGCTCATTCATTTATACTGAGTAGTAGTCTTTTGTCTGTTCATACCTAAATTTGTTTATCTGTTGATCTAATCATAGATATTTGTATTGTTTCCAATTTTGGACTGTTATGAATCAAGGCATTATTATGTTTGTATGCTAGTCTTTATGTGGACCTATGCTTTTATTTCTATTGTGCAAATACTTTAGAAATGGACTTGTTGCATGAAATGATAAGTGTCTCCTTAACATAATAAGCTACCGACTTGTTTTCTAAAAAAACTATATGATTCTCATATGAGAAGTATATGAGTTCCAATTAAGCCACATTTTTCCAACATTTGGTATTTTTTTTTTTAAGTTCAGAACTATAGTCTACTGAGTGTATAGTATATAATTGTGGTTTTCTATTTGGAATTTGCAGGAAATTTGTCCGCTTCATTGAAGCTTTCCATTTATTATTATACCTTTCATGATATTGATCTATTTTTTTCTTTTAATACCTGTGTGATCTGTGGTGGTGACTTTGATCTCATTACTAATGCTAGTATTTTGTGACTTAAATTTTTTGTTGTCAGTGGTCATTAGTTTAGCGAGGTCTTATCAAACTTGTTTGGTATTATCAAGAAACCATTTTTTACTGATTTCTTTATTGTTTGCTGATTTCCTCATTTTGTGGTTTTTATATTTATTATTTAATTTGTTGCTTTTACTTTGCATTCAATTTTCTGCTTTTTCTCTAGCTTTTTAATGTAGAAGTTTTTTTATACCTGGGGTTCAGGCCAGAGGTGCAGGGGTTTGTGAGAGGATTCACCAGAGGCAGAGTGGAGAGAACAGGCAGATTGACTAAGTACACTGCTGAGGGGACCAGTGGACAAGACTGCTTTGCCATGTGGGTCACCACCGTCGCCAGGGATTGAACCCATGCTGAGGCGACTGTGGCTGTAGTTAGTGCATTTATTTTTAGATACTCTTTTCTAGTGTAAACATTTATTTATTTATTTAAGGATTTGTTTATTTATGCATACAAGAGCTAAGGTGCAGGTCAGAGGTGTGGCAGGTGAGAGGATTCACTGGTGACAGATTGGGGAACAGAACAGGCAGATCTATTGAAATACACTGTTGAGGGGAACAGCTGACAGGGAGACAGGAGAGATCTGCTGCACTATGTGGATCAGCTCCCAGGCCTGGGATGGAAGAACTCATGCCACAGGAGCTATGAATAACTTCTTAGTGGTGATCAAGACTTAACCCCTTGTGCCACCAAGAAGAACCTCTAATATGAGTATTTAAATCTGTAGATGTTACTTTACTACTTAAATGCATCCCAGTTAAATACTAGCTGACAATTTTATAAGAGTACCAGAAATTTTGATATATTTTCATTTAAAAAAATGTGTTTTAATTTCCATTTTGATTTCTTCTTTGAATCCTTTGTTATTTAAGAGAATTATGTTCAATTTGCTAAACATAGAAATTGTCCAGCAATCTTACTGTTATTAATATCTATTAAATGCCCTTGCATTCAGAGAATATATTATCTATTATTTTAATCTTTTAAAATTTATAAAACTTGTCTTCTGGTCAGAATATGGTGTAACTTTGTGAAGATTGTATTTGTCCTTAAAAGCTAAATGTGTATTTTAGGTTGTGGTTGGAAAAGTCTTACTAAAAGTGTCAATTAGATCAAATGTTTAGTAGTTATGCTCAAATCTTTCATAGTTTCTGCCTAAGTTTTCTGTTACAAAGTAGTAATATTAACATTTCTAACTAAAATTATTGATTTGTCTGTTTTTCCCTTTTAGTTAGGTAAGTTTTTGCTTCATATACATTGACATACTTTTATTTAGTACATATTCATTTAAGATTGGAAAAACTTAGTGGTTAATTGTCCCTGTTTTTTGTTGTCATTTGACTTTTGCATATTTTTGTGATGTAGACTTATTATTGCTGAATTTTCTCAGCTTTGTCTTAAAAAGTTCTTCCTTTGTTTCAGAGGCTATTTTTTACTGCATGTGGAATGTTAGTCTTTTTGTTTGTTTTTTGGTAACATTGTTGTTCATCCCTTTAAAACTTAATTCCACTGTCTTCTGACTTTGAAAATATGTGATAAGAAGTTGTATATTTTCTTTGTTCTTAGTATAAGGTCATTTTCATAAAAAATGTATTTGAGATATTTTCTTTATCACTGATTTTTAGCAATTTTATTATTATTTGCTCTGTGTCATGATATGTTTATATGTGTGCATTTGTTCTTTAACCAGTGGGATCAGAGTTCAATCAAGTTTGAAGAAGTTTCAGATATTGCTGTCATCTCTTTTGAGAATCCAATCACATAGATACTAGAATTGCAGATGTCACTGAGGCTCTGGCAATTTATTTTTCAACTTCATATTTTTGTGTGTGTCATTTATAGTAAATTCTATTTTTAAGTCTTCAAGTGTCAGGGACTCTTTGTTCCCCGATCACAGATTATCGGGGGGCAGAACAGGCGGGAGTGGCATCAGCGAGTGGAGATTCCTAAAAAAAGGGGGAAAAGGAGAAAAAGGGGAAAGGGGAGCGAAGAAGACACGGGAATTGGAGTTGGGTGCAAGTCTTCCTGTTCTGCCCTTAGCAGAAGTTTATTTTATACATTAGGAATAAGCAGTGGGATGACATCAGCACATGAACTGGACTGAGAGATTACAATCATCTTTTTTTCTAAGAACAGTTTAGGGTCGTGTTGCCCTTTAGCTGAGATATAACATTCATTATTCTTAAAATCAGTCTATTAAAGTTAAGATAGGTACATAAATTCATAAAATTTAAGGCTAACATTGTTATATTTACTACAGTGTTGACTGGCTAAAATAAAGCCCCTTTAATGATCTTCATTCTCATTGAGACATCTTAGAGTAAAGTTGAGGACTAGGGTGGAGGCTGGGCTGGAGATGTGAAGGGAGAATAAGGTGAGGTCGTGGGCCAAGGAGAAGTTGTGAAAGAGGGTAAAGTAAGGTCGAAGACTAGGCTGGAAGAGTTTTCTGGTAGATAAATCACTAAGGGAGATAGTTAAGATTCCTCATTTAAAGACTGAGCAATAAAAGCTTAAGTAAGAGAGTAGAGTAATAAGATTTGGGTTCTGGCCTGGGCAGTAAAAGAACTTTAATTATTTTTTAGCATGTTCTAGTACTGCCTTGTCTTACAATATTGATTGTGTTATAATTGTTTTTATTAATCAGCCAGTTGTAATATTATTTTTTGCTTTCTAGAGGAATTTCCTGTCTTGGGTGGTGCTTGCTCACCTGAGCCAGGCAGCGCCTTATGAGGCTAAGGCAATCTGGTTGTAAGCTGATGGTTGCTTAGAATATTTTGATATTACAAAAAAGGGAGGTCATAATATAATTTAGCATGGAAATTCTGATTTTTCAGAGCACTTCCGTCTCTATCCAGAATATGTCAGTCGATAGAGATTGCATAGCTTTTGTCATTCAAGCTTATTGTTCTTGTTGCAATTTCTTTTTTTTTTAAGATTTATTTATTTATGCATAAATAACTGGGGTACAAGCCAGAGATGCACGGACAGTGAGAGGCTTCACCAGAGACAGACTGGGGAGTAGAACAGGCCACTGAGGAAGTATACTGCTAAGGGGAGCAGTGGGTTGGTCAGGAGAGGTCTGCCATGCCATGTGGATCACCTCTGGGGCAGGGATCAAGCTCATCTTGATGTGGCTTTAGCTTCTTAGTGCTGTACTTTAACCCACTGCACCACCAGGGAAAGTCCTCTTTTTTCAATTTCTAATGTGGTATTCATCACACTGAATAAAAATTTCAGTTTAAATGTTGTATATATTATCTCTAGGTATTCCATTTAGGTACATTTAAATACTTTCTATTTCTTTCATCTTTATCTTTATACTTCCTGTAAATATTTATATATAGTCAAAATATTTACTTTAGCATTTTTGTTTACCAATTCCACCATCTGTTTTCTTCTAGGTTGGTGTAAATTCATAGATATCCCTCACTGACTATCTGGCACTTTACCTGCCCCTTCACTTATTTAACATCATTTTATGAACATTATGATATTATCTTACTGAACACCTGGATTTTGTTGTCTTCCTCTAAAGAGTGTTGGGATTGTTTTAGCATGTAGGAATAGTTTTTGCAGCTCAATGTACTCTACTGACATCTGTTTTTAAAATTCACATATGCAGGTGTAGCGTAAACTTGACTACAGGGATAGCTCAAATTTATCATTAAGCCATAATCCCACTGATACTTCTGTTAAATGCTCTTGGACTTTGTTTCTGTCAAAGTCCAACTTATTTATTGTACTATGGGGCCTATTACTATAATTATATGTTTTGCTTTAGTTCTATGAAATTATGTCCTATAAATTTTCTATTTCTCTGATCTTTCACTCATTCTCCCAATTTCTCTGTTCTTTTCCTTCAATTATTATTAGATAAATATTAAAACTACAATTCTTTCCTCTGTACTCTAAACTTTTATTTTATACTTTCCTGTCACTTTTCAATATACAATGGGCTCTGGGAGAATCCCTTAGTTTAATCATAAAGCTTGCTCATTTGTCCTTCATTGAGATTTATTCTGCTATTTGATCTCTTGATCTATTTGATCTCTTTCTGGGTGAATGGAATCCACCTTTGCTCCCCAGGATATAACTGATTCCAATGGAACTTCCTTATCTTATAGTTCTAAATATTTGTGTTTCTTATTTCAGCCTCTATAGCAAAACTCTGCAGCTTGTTTCAAGCTAGGGATGAGTGGGCAAACAGAAAAAGCCATTATCATAGCTCTGAGTGCAGAAATCACTTTATTCATCCTCTAGTCTCAGATCCTTATGTACATTGTTTCTGCTTTTAGAATTTCCTAAACCCACTCCAAATTTATGCATATATCATCTCATGTATTATTACAGAATGATTTACTTTCAATAGTTCATTCTTTTTTTGCTTTCCATTTTTAAAAGGCTTCTTAACAAACTTGTTCTACTGATAAATTTTTTTTGGCGTGACTAAGGTTTTCTCTCTCTCTCTCTTTTTTTTTGTCATCTTGTAATCAATACATTGATTTTTTCTGTATTTTTGCAATCTCTTCTTTATATTTATTTGCTTAATCCCTGTTTTATAAATAAAACTTACCATAATTACATGTACCATAATGCTAATTCTAAATAATTGACCACCATAATTAATTAACTTTCTGCTTCCCAGTTATCCTAATTTATATAATTTTTCTTAATTAGTTATGTATTTTCTATTTTACTTAATGCAAAATATTAATATTATTAATTTGCCCTATATTTAAGTTTTAGTGATAGCACACATGCTTTAATTTCTTTCTTTTCTTTTTTTTTTTAAAGGATTTATTTATATATGCATTAAGAACTGAGGTACGGAGTTGGGGGAAGGAAGTGAGAGGATTCATTAGCAAGAGAGTCGAGAGTAAAACAAACATTGAAATACACTACTGAGGGGAGCAGCAGGCAGGCCAGGAAAGATCTGCTGCACCATGTGGGCTAACTCCCTGGCCAGGGATCGAAGTCCTTTTGCAGTGGCTGGGGATAGTTTCATAATGTTATGCTTTAACCTGTGATGCCACCAGGGAGAGCACCCATGTTTTAATTTCTAAGATCATTTCTTAGTTTATTTTCTAGCTTTCTATAACAGTTTTATTTCTAAGTCAAAAGGAAAATGAGATGACTTTGTAATTTCTATATATTTTAATAGATTTATTTATTTTTGCATAAAGATCTGGGGTACAAGTCAGAGGTGCAAAGGTGGTAAGAGGATTCACCAGAGACTTAGTGGAGAACAGAATAGGCTGACTGACAAAGTACAGTGCTGTGGGGAGCAGGGGGCAAGTGGCAGCAGAGAACTGCTTTGCCATGTGGATCACCCCCTTGGTTGGGGATTGAACTTGGGCTAGCTTTGTAGTGCTGTGCCTCAAACCCTTGTGCCACCAAGGAGTATAATTTATAATTAGTACTTTTATAAAGCTTTTTTGTTTTATTTTGGCAGGCTCAGTAAATAACTCATCATACCTTATTGATTCTGACTGTGCTCATCTCTGTATGAAATTATCTTTATGTCAATTATTGTGGCCAGAGTGCTTAAAAAATAAGACAATCTGGCCTGATGTAAAACATGATTAGTAGTGGGACAACTGATTCCCCAAAGACTATCTAGAATGAATTTGAATGGGCAAAGAAGGAATGGATTCTGGATAGCTACCAAAAATATTCACTAGGGTAGACTTCCATTTTCCTTCATTGTTTTATTATGAATGTCCTAATGTCTGAGGGCAAATGAAATGAAAATTACTGTCATTCAATTAAATAAAGCATGAAGCTGGGGCATGGGGAATGTCATAATGAAAACATGGCTGCTCCATTACCTCAACAAAACTACTGATAATACAGCGTTAACAAAAACAACCTTATATTTACCTATAGCTCAGTTTTAAACTCATTTTTTATACTACTTGTGTGAAATATACATGCAAGGATCTATATTATTATTAATACTGTTCTTATGTTGCAGATATAGAAGCTGGGTTCATAGAAATAAAATAACTTCTCCAGTGTTCCATATTTAATGTTTTTAGAGCTGTTTCTAGGGCTAGCCAAGACAGCATACTTTCCAACTTCAAGTTCAACTAAACACCATTTGCCTTTTTTATCTACACTCCAACAAATTTTTCTCATTTAAATCTTAACATATAATTTTTGGTACCAATTGCCTTTTTGTGAATTGCAAAAAAACAAAAACCCTATCTTTTTTTACTATATGATTACTTTTTCCAAGGGATAATCTATATATAGTCTTAACTTCATAATTCTAGTTAGGCTTACATGGGTAAATAAAATAATGGTTTTTTTCAATACTATATTTGAAAATGCTGTTATGTTGTTTATAGATTTCCTTTTGTTATTCTGTTTTCTATGGTATGAAAATGTAATATCTTTTTTAAAAGATTTATTTATTTATGCATACAACACTGGGGTACAGGTGAGAAGTGCAGGAGTGGTGAGAGGATTCACAGAGGCAGAGATAGGAGCAGAGCAGGCAGATCGACAAAATACACTGCTGAGGGCAATGGGCTGGTCAGGAGGGTCTGCCACACCATGTGGGTCACCTCCCTGGCTGGGGATCGAACTTGTGGTGAAGCAGCTATGGGAGAGCTTCATGGTACTGTACTTTAACCAGTTGTGCCACCGGGGAGGACCCAAAATGTAATATCTTTTTATCCAATTTATAAAAGTTTTGTTGTATCTGTTAGTTAGAAGCTATGCAATATCTATAATAGTGTGTTTGATAAACTCACAATTTGGTAATAGTATTTTGGCAATGGTATTTTTGTTTAAAATCATGACCATTTAGATGTTTACCTTTTTCAGTAGGGGAAAGAAATTTCTAGGCTGAAACTTTAAAGCAAGATACAGAATTTTGAAGCAGGATAGGATACACTCTTGATTTTTTAAATATTTGGCTGTTACAGTGATGGAGAAACTATTCTTCAGACCTTATTTTCCTTTTTTGCTTATAGATACATTATTACATATTGTTGCTGAAATTTTCTGAAGCTTCCAAAACTGTGTTTTGCAGTTGGTTTAAAAGTAAAAATTATTCATTCCAAACAAGGATTTATGACTTAGTGCTCATGTTTAGTTTAACAAAATAACCAGAATAATTTAGTTTCCTATTTAATGAATCATAGACAAACTCAAAATAGTAAAGACTTATTTATGTTTTGAAAGTAGATTCTATTTTATCATATAATCCTTGATTTTATGGGATACTCTTCTTCCTCTAAGAAATATCACAATATGTTTCATTTTATTTGACTCATAAAATTGACACTTGAAGTCTTAGGAGTTATATAATAGATGAAAATAATTGGGAATATGGGAACAAGTTTGAATATTGACAAAAAGACTCATCTTCAATTTTTAAAACTTTACTATTTTAAGAGATTTTTTTTAAGTTTTGTGTTTATTAATAAGAGTAACATAATGCAGTAGGAAGATAACTGAACTTACGTTTAAGATTCTGGCTTTAACCTGGGCTCTAGAATAATCTTGTAGTGAAACAATGGGTTGGATACTTGGTTTCTGTGAACTTGTTTGCTCGTGTGTTTATGGGAATAGAAATACTTGTGTACTTGAGAAAAATGAATAAGATAAAATACAAGGAAGATACTTGGTGAACTGCCAAATACAAAGCAGTGAAGTTATGTGTCATTTTGTGTATGCTTATACTTCAAATACTTCAAGTAAAGTATTATAAAGCATCATCAACCCCTCTAACAAGGGAATAGGGGGAGAATATGTGAAACAAGGGCTCCTTTTTTTTTTTTTAAATTCCTTTCATCTTATATCTAACTTGGATTGTTGGTCCTTCCTGCTTATGCACCGGTTAAGAGAGTGCTATTGGGGTGCATTGTAATAATGTTTGTGTTTTCCCTCTTTGCTTCTGTGGAACGGTATTTTGGGAATTCTCAAATGCCTGCTCATGATGCTGACACTCTTTCAAATGAGAATACATCTTGATACTTTGACAGTAACAAATAAAATTGTAATTTCTTATGCTGAATTTTATAGAATTTGAATTATTTTCTCTGTCCTGGTTTTGTGACTATTTTCAGTATACATATCAATTACTTCAGTCAAATTCTCAATTTCCTGCACTTAGATGCATTGTCATATGTATCTTCGTGACATATGAATATCTTACTAACTTCATTACAGAAACATTTATGAAGCACTTAACTCACATAACTACTGGGGACAGAAAAATACTAAACCAAATAAGATAGGATCCTCATGCAACCTATATCTGTGTCAAGAAAATGTAGACGCACACAACTAATTCTAATAAAATGTATATAACACTAGTTATATACATTTAACACTAGTGATATAAATAGAGCATTTTCGTTCCCATCAGATACCAATGTACATTTAAAAAATTGATAGCCAAAGGTAGGGTGAAAATTGATGGCCTGATATTTAAATACTTCATTTTTCTACTTATTTAGAACAGAATTGGCCAACTGGCCACAGTAAGCTAGATCTGACTTGCATGTGTTAATTTTGATTCACAAAATATATTAAAAATTTGAACCAACAGAAAACATTAGATTTCTTTCTTTCTTTCTTTCTTTTAAAGATTTATTTACTTACTCATACAGAACTGGGGTATAAGCCAGACGTGCAGGGGTAGTGTGAGGCTTCATCAGAGACAGAGTGGGGAGCCGAACAGGCAGATCGATGAAGTACACTGCTAAGGGGAGCAGCAGGCAGGTCAGGAGAGGTCTGCCATGCCATGGGGTTCACCTCCAGGCTCAGGTATTACTTAACTCATACTGAAGCTGCTGTGGCCAGCTTGCAGTGATGTGTCCTAATTCACTGGCCACCAGGGAGGGCCAGAAAACATTAGATTTCATACAAAAGCCCAACTTGCCCATTTTCTCCTGACAAGTGTAAAATATTTGGCAATGATTATCTTGATTTTGTATGTGACAATGGTACCTAGAAATGAGTAGAACTTGTCTAACTTAAATATTTTAATTGCTCTCAAGTTCACAATTAACTGTGCCACTATATATGCCCCTTTGCTTAGCATTCTATCTCAGGGCCTTTGAATTTGCTAATCTCTATTCTGAAAGCTTCTTCCCCTGTGTACCTGTATGGCTCAATCCTTCAATTCATGACAGCCCTCTAGTTAAAGGTCACATCATTATAAAGGATTTCCCTAGAAAAGCCATATCTAATCAATATTCATTTATTCTAGTTTACTGTTTTCATGGCACTTAATGCTAAATGGCATATTATGTATTTTGTTTGTTTGTTTAATTGTTTTTAACTAAACCCCTCCAGTGGGATCTGAGATGCTTCTTACAATAGCAGGGACTTGTCTGTTTTGTTTACCATGGTTTCCCTACCTCTTACCACAATGACTGGCACAAAATAATACTTAATAAGTACATGCTGCATGAATATTGCTGTGAAAGTTTTTGTCACTGAGGGTGGTGATCCTGGTAACAGGGACTCTGACATACCCTGGCTCCTAAACTATAATATCGCTAGAATCATTTTCATATTACCTGAACCTTATATACACACACATATATGTTGTACATTAGATCTAATATGTGTATATAAATATAAATGTTAAATCATATAGTAAATGATAATGGCCACGAGAACCATATTCTCAGGGGCTGATTACCGAAATAGTAACTAAAGAGATATTTGACTATGAATGCTACAAAGTCAAGAACCTGACATGTACCAGCTTACATTTGGGACATGTAATTCAATTTGCTTCGAGCTAAAATTCTGAACATTTTGTGTTTTTCCTATAAAACCTGACAGTGTGATTCTTCTACTTGTGCATTATGAAATTTTATTTTAGGTCATATTAAAACCCCAAAGTTATGGAGATATGAAATGTGTAAGCAAAGGCAAAAAGAAACACATCTCAATGCTTTTTGCTTCTCTAATTCTCATGCTTTGTGTAGTGTTCCACATTGGAAGTAAATATTTGACAAGAGTATCAAGGGAAAGAATCTAAGAAACATTTGACAGGATAGATGAGAAGGAAGTGGGGGAAGGAGCATTTTGAGATAAGTTTTACCACAATGTAAAAATAGCTCCCATAATCCCCCTGTCCTCAGGGTGCCCCCAGCAAATGACATAAACATGGAAATAGATTTATGTAATTCAGTGGGTCTCACACTGTTAGGAAGAAATATTGGTGGGTGAGAGGATCTCTGGGAAACCTTAATTTTGAAATTGTCTCTTTACCAGCCTACCCTGTGTGGCACATGGGAGTATGTATGTGGGTTTGTGCATAATTGTGTAAGTATGTGATATTTCTCAAATCATTAAGAAATATTTCCCTTTATTCCTTGATAGACAATCTTAATTCCTTTGATTCCCATCTAGTGCATTTTCTTCTTTTCTTACTACTCAAAGCAAGAACATAAATTCACTACTAGGATATCCTTCTTATCAATGATTTAAAAGGTACCAACTGTGCTTTTCTTCTTTATTATAATGAATAGTTTTAAAGCTTTCTCACTTATCCAAAAAGCATTTATTGAGTGCCTAATTGAGGAGAATTTTTTACAGGCACTGGTTGAAAATTCATCAAAGAAATATGTTGAGAAAAAGTAAACAAATGATGTTCCTTTCTCTTAAAAGAGACACTTAATCCTGGTGTTCTGTGGAAAGCTTTACTGTGAAATGTGCAGGGAGGCATATAACCAACAGTTCTATATCAAAATAACTACAAATGCTAACACCCAAGAAGAATGTCTCAGAAGAAGCCAGGACCAGATGTTTTATAACATATGGATAAATAGCACACAGGAACATGCTTATGTATTTTATTAACCTCTCTTTTTCAGGCTGAGATGTCTAGCCCAGAGATATAGCAAAGGTTATGCCAACATCGTATAGAAAATTATCAGCCTCTCTTTATGTCCAAAGATAGAAATGTAAACATGATTTTGGATAGCAGCTGAGTAGGTGGACCCCTGAGTATAAAGGTTGTCTTTTTTTTAGGGAAGTTTTAATCAGTAAATTATTGAGATGACATCATGTATTGTTTTTAGCTGAGTTCCATGGCAAAAAATGGGTAGGAAGAAGCCACATGTTATTCAGTATTTCCCATAATTCGGTCAGCTGAGATTGGAATGGCAGTTTTAGTAGCAATAAGACTTGTTTTTTGTAAGAGGGTTCTTTGCTCCACTGGTTCCATAAGTGGGCCCTGTTGGTATATTTCATGAGAGTGTGAATATGGAAGTTATAAAATGCACTGCTGGGTCATACTACCTATCTGTAGGATCAGAAAAATTCCTGGTGGCATAGGAGTTAGGCAGCCTCTTTTGCCTGCTAAATAGAGGCTCTGAACAACTGGAATGTCTGAGGAAAGTGAAGTTCTGACATTTGATTTTTTGATTAACTCTGCTAATAACAGAACTCTTACTCATTTTCATGCTTGAGGTAGAAAATATTTCCAAGAAGTCTGCTTAGCTTCATTAATAAATAGTATTTAGAAATTAGAATGGAGTCTTGGCTGAAAGCTGAAGATCTTGCACCACTGGACATTGTAAATTCCCCACATCTGTGTGGTAGAGCTCATAGCTGTGTTCTAATACGTGCTCCATTGGTGTGGAATTTTGGACTAAATCCCTAATGAAAACTTACATACTGCCTTTTTGAGAGCTAATAATTAAGATTCAGGGTAGCTGTGTGTAATTGTGCCACAGACTTTCAGACACAAAAATTATAAGAAAGAAACTAATTAGTATGTGATAAGGGAATAATTCTAATTCAAAAACTTAAAGATTAACAGCCCTAAACAATCCCATTTTAGAAATAAAGGATGTAAGACCTGGCATTGTGAGGTGAGTTATTCAAGCCCACAAAACAGGCATAGAGAAAGGCCAGGCCTCTGTCTCCAGGTTGGATTATCCACTGTACCATATACTTGAGCATATATAGCACTGTGCTCCAGGATCTCAAGTTCAGACTTGGGACAAAGGGAAGTCCTTACTACATCAACTATAGCACTAGTGGAACCTAGTCACTTCTTTGGGCAAGATTTTTCCTTGTAGCTAGTATTTAATTGTACCAGTTTTTTTTTTTTTTTAATTCCTCCAATGTATACAATACAAATGTTATTGTACTTCACAGATGGGTAAGCTGAGTCCCAGACCATTCAGTATATTGTTCAGGGTCCCACATATAGAAAGAGACTAAACTGAGATCCAAACCTTGGTCCATTCAAACCTTTCAGAAGCACAGTATGCTTCACTGTTGCTCCTGGGAGAGGGAGAAAGGAGCCCTATGCAAACATCTCCTCCCATACAGAGATCACTGCCATGCCTGGCCAGGTGCTTGGCACCTGTGAGCTCGGAGTCAGCTCCAGTTAAGCTTGCAGGCATCAGAGGCTGTACTGGGTGGGCATGTCACTCCCAACTGCATGAATGAATGTTTGATTTACTTTCGCTCACCATTGGGTGGAGTCCACTTTGGGCAGAACACTTAGTGGCTGAATAAACACTCAGAGCATCTTGGAAAGGCTGCATGGGCTGGTGGTTTGACACTGATTTTGGCTGTTTGGAGAGGTGCCACTGAAAGCCAGCTTCAACCACTGGTGTGCTATTGAAAGACCTTGCCTTCTTAGTCTCTCACTGTCCTAGTTTTCTTGGAGGTCAACTGAGGACAAAGAAATCCTGTTATTTCTGCTGACTTTCTCTTCTCCAGACTGAGTACAGAGGAGGGAGATGCCTCAGAAATGCTGGACAAAATAACCTAAATGTAGCCAAATTGGAGAGGCAGCTTTGCAACCTCACACCTGGAAGAGTAATGAAAAGTCAACCCTGGGCACAGATGGAGGAAACTCTCTTTTCTCAGAGGCCATTGGAGATGGCCTGCTAGCAGACCTGTTTCTTTTTATCACTTCAAGGACTGGGATGGAGGCTTTGGGAAACTAAACCTGGTAGTTTTATGGTTTGTCTGTCCTCTGGCTTAAAGTTGTCTTGAAATATCTGAAGGGCAGGGCAGCTATGACTGAGCCTGAGGGGAAAAAAACAAGAGAGTAGGGTTAGTTCATGATTGTTCATGCTATTGCATTGATGCTGGAAACTCAGGAACAGGAAGAGTGTTTCAATGGGCCAAAAAGTCCATCACATGGAGGAAGCTGGGTAAGTTCTGTTGGAGTATAAACATCAGAGACTAATTCATAGTATTTTTCATTAGTTTATATAAAGATCTAATCAATGCACTTATCCCAAAACTAACCTAGATGAAGTCTTTGATATATTAACTACTCTTTAACTATATAAATCTGTTTTTATGCTGACTTATTGAACAATGCTTTTGGAGATTTAGGTAATCAGATGTAAAAATAAACTGTAGCTGGTAGAACAATCAAGTGTCCCTTGTATCTTCAAAAAAATAATGCACAGGAGACAAAAAGTTAAGGCCATTTATGGTGGGCAAGTGGAAATCCATTTCTAAAAATACTTCTAAGGACAACCATCTTTAGTGTTTGAAACCTTTAAAAATAACCTCGTTTTCTATTCCTTGTTGATCTCTACCCAACTAAAATAATCACACTTAAGTAAATTACTTTTCACACTGTGTCTCATGGAGAACACTGTACTTACTATGGAGTTGAAAAATTACTGACAGACATAAAGGCTATGACTCTTCAAGTAGCTTGGAAAAGTGTCTAAACACTTTAGCAACTTCATTTGATTAATAAATTAGAAGTAGAGCCAGGAGCTCTGAATTCAAGGTTTTGTTTTGTTTTGTTTTAGTAAATTCTAGTGAGCAGGGAATGGAGACTAACTTAGACTGAGGAAGCTGCATTAGGACCTGGATATTGTAGAATCATGATAAGAAATCCTAACTATAATAACAGTGTGTCGCCTTCTTCAATGATGTGTCAATTTAGACTTTTTATATTGGGTGAATAGTTGGTGGGAATAGAGAAAAATGGCATTAAATAAGTGTTACAGATTTCTGGGTAAATTAATACTTGATACTAAAGGAAACCGCTCTCATCTTACAAGGGTCAACTTAAGCAACAATTAACCACTCTGGGTTACCAGAGTTCTAAGGGTCAACTTAACCACTCTGCTTACCAGAATACTTTCTTTAAAATATTAATCCCTTCTCTTGTAATTTTATTGCGCCCTGGACTCTCTGCACTATTAATCACAACTATAATTCTATAGCATTTGTGTAATGATTTATTAACTCTCTCTTAAAAAGAAGATAGATTTTGTATCTGTTGCATTCATCTTGTATTTCCAGTTCCTATCATGATACCTGAGACATGGTAGGAATTTAATGACATGTGTAGAATAAACAAATAAATATAAAACCCCAATCACAAATGTTGCTACATTTTATAGTTAGGCATCTTTCTTTATACATTAGGATTGTTTGACATATTCAGAGATATATTAGTCTGGTTAATTTAATGTCTTTCAGGGCTACAAATTTCTCTGGGTGAGTTGTTGAAACTAAACACATTTTTCTAAAATGAATTTTGGATTTTCAGATGAGCATGCTTATTTACAGTTATAGCATTAAGCAATTTGATTATATTGGGTTCATATTTTTGGAAGGGAATTGTATCAAAATGAGGTTCCTCTTCTCTCACTCGTTAACAGAACTCTGTATTTCCTTATAATCCAGATTTATAAAACTATCATTCATTGGTGAAAATTATAGGAGTCATGGAAACATAAGATAACTGATTTTTGTCTTATGGACCAGGAATAGAGTCTTCACTGTAGTTCAAAGTTTAGGTCATTTCCATGGCTCCTGCTTCCCGTAAGCAAGGGAGTTGGTTCTTGATGTGGATACCAAATGTATACAGTGAAGTTTTATTAGAATCCTTCAAACTGCTTTTTTCTGCTTGTTTAATGGGAAATTTCTAGAATAAATGTCAAAGAGCCATAAGTCAACAAAGAGGAAAGTCATAAAATTGATGAGCTGAAGAAAAACATGGTTTTCCTCTTTGCTCTCTTTCAGAACATTGAAAACATCTTAAAAGACAAGTGGTGAAAATCAGGTGAGGGTGAAAACTTTGGCCTTCCATATCTGACCTAATTTCGCAAAAAGTATTTCTAACGCTGTGGAGCCAATATGGGTAAGAGGAAAATTACTAGGACTATACAAATTGCCCAAATGAAAGATTTGCCTTGTGTAGCCTCTCATTGTGCCACTATCCAGGGCAATATTCATTAGGTATTGACTCTAGGAATGTGTTTTTTCAGCACTTGTGATGATAGCAGAATGTTACTGTGAAAATAAGTTAAGGGTTTTCACTTCTGTTTTTATTGGTTGATTTTGAAATGTAAATTTTCCCAACTCTGTAGCTGTGTGTGTGCAGATCCCTTCCACACAGCGATGAAATACTCTGTTGTTGGTATAATGAAGTCAGACATTATACAATAGCCTGGCAGCGAGAAGTAGATCCAGGTTCATGTCCTGATTTTGATACCATGTCGTCTTGGGCTGATTTTGGAGATGCAGTTGCTTTAAGGCTTAAGTTACCTATTTGGGAAAATGTGTGAACTGAATAAATCATCTGGTCAGGCCCTCAGGAGCATTGTGTTGTGTGAATCTGGGATTGAGAGTCTCATGAAACTACTGCATGCCGAGGAGGTTCACTGTTGATTTGGGCAAACAAAAAAGGAATCTTGGAGCCTCAGGTATATCTGACCGGCCTCTAGCACCAAATCAGGGGACCAGTTACACAGGCAGACCATCAGGCAGGAAAGCAGGCAGGCAGCAACCAAGCTTCCCAGTCGCCATGATCTATCTCTATGCTCGCCTGTGATCTCCACTGTGATCTCTGCTGTGATCTCCACGATCACCACTCCTCTTTGTGCTCTCTCTTGTTGGTCTGGGTGTCCATATTGCTAATGCCCAGGCCCCATTGGATTCGTGCTACTTTGTGCTCTTGCAATAACATGATATCATGAATGGGTACTGAAACATGGGAGGAAATAAAGCCCCAGTTGTGGCCATAGAGGCTGGCAGTGGAAAGGTGAAAAAGAGCCTAAGTTACTCCATTTGCTTTAGACTGAGGTGTGTGGATGATCAGACTCTTACTAAAAATAGAGGCCAAGGCCTGGTAATTATTTGCTGTGCCATTAGAGCTTTTCATATGTATTTTCTCACTCTGTTCTTACTTTAATTCTACATTGATCAGACATACAAAGAAGGAAAAAATATTTGGGTACAAGAATATGATTCAGTTTGCTCACATTTGTCTCTGAGAGTCTGTTCTAGTATATCTCAAACTCATTCCCTGGTGAAATAATTAAGGATCAGGCTTTCCATTCTTCAGGTCTTCAGATTCTTAGCTTGACAGTAATTCATAATTAAATAATGGAAGAGCTTTACATGTTTGTAGTCATAATTTGAAAGTGTATTTTGGGGGCACTGGGGGCTTGTTGGAAATGCAGAATCTTAGCTTCCCCACGCCAGACCTCCAGAATCAGAATTCACAGTTGTAAATTCACATAGGTGATTTCTATGTACATTTAAGATTGAGAGGTATTGAAAGCTTTCTATCTTACTGGAAACAGAGAGAAGCTAAGTTCATAATCTAGGAAAACCATTTACTGGTGTTAGAATTCAACCTTAATGAGATACAGGTGCAGTGTGAAGGACTCGGGCCATGGTTCTCAAATTTGGCTACACATTGGTTATCTCCATGAGTTTTAAAATGCATGAACGCCTGGGATTCACCCCCAGGAGATTCTGGTTTAATTGATCCAGGTTAAAGCCTATTAGCAGGACTTTTAAAAATTCCCCAGATGATTCTAATTCACAGTCAGATTTGAGATATATGTGAATAATATTAGCTGAACTAATTTAAAAAGCAGTCACAAAAATGGTGAGTCTCAAAGAAGTGAATTTTCACTGTTATAGTCACTGTGTGTGAAGGTCCTGCAATATACTAGAAGCATATTATGAACTGCATTGTACCCTCCCCAAAGATATCAGATCTTCATTCCCAGTACTTGTGCCCTAGAATTAGGGCTTTTACAGATGATCAAGTAATGAAGAGGACATTAAGGTGCACCCTAAATAAAATGACTATGTTCTCACAAAAAGGGAAAGAGAGAAGGACCAAGGAAGGGAGTGCAGGGATTTTAGGCACAGGATATCAAATTTAGGCACAGGATATCAAATGCTTTATGTGCTATTTTGCATTAAAATTGCTCGCCTAACTTCGATAAACCCCAACCCTCAATAAAAGTCTGCTGTTTTGGATAGAGTAAGGAGGATGCCCAAGATAAGGTCTTGTAGTGAAAAAAAAAAAAAAAGAGCACTCCACTCTAGAAGAAAAACAACAAAAAAGAAATAGAAGCATAAATTTCTCTAAGAAACCAAACTCCCCAACCCTGAAACAGTGAGGAAGACCTTGGAATAGCAAAATCAGAAGTAGTCTAGACTTCCTAAAAGTCAAATTGCTTGTTAAAGAACAGGCTTCCCCTAGCCCTGGAGGATGGCTCACATGCCTGCAGAGCTTTTTGGATAAAGAGCATACTGTTGGACTGATAACCTAGGTTTGGGGAAGGAAATAGAAGGGAAATACAGTGCACAGGGACTTGGAACAGAAGTAGTGAGAAAGCAATACACACTCATGAAGGAGGTGGCAAGGCAAGTTGAGCCCTTGGGGAATGCAGTGAAGAAATCTGGTGTCAGGTTATAGTTTTTTAAAAAGATTTATTTATTTATGCATACAGAACTGGAGTACAGGCCAGAGGTGCAGGGGCAGCAAGAGGGTTTACGAGAGACAGAGTGGGGAGCAGAACAGGCTGACTGATGAAGAACACTGCTGAGGGGAACAGCAGGTGGGTCAGGAGAGGTCTGCTGTACCATGTGGGTCACCTCCCAGGCGGGGAATGGAACTCATGCAGAAGTGGCTTTAGCTTCTTAGTGCTGTGCTTTAACCTGCTGCGTCACCAGGGAGGGCCCCAGGTTATAGTTTTTAATGTCAATTATTTTTTTATGAACCACAATCTAATTCATTCCGTGGGCTTTGCTGTTTATATTGTTCTAAATTCGGGACAATAAGCTTAGGTTCGTCATGAGGAAGCATCAGCAGAGTCTGATGCAGTTGTTGCCACACAGTGACGAATTTTCATCACAGAAATCACTTCTGCTGTTGGCCCTGAGCATTTCCTCCCTGCAGGGCAGGCAGCAGCCTTCTTGAGGAGGCATGAGCTGCGTCAGCAGATATCCCGAAGAAGGTATTGCTCCCCTAGGACTCCAACCAGGGATTTTCTTCTTTAAATCCCTCTTTCAGTTAAGTGCTGGCAAAAGGGTTATAACAAGGAACATATTTCAAACCATTTTCTCTGTTCCTATCTACTCCTGCAATCTTTATTTCGGTAAATAAAACCCAGGGTGCAAGTCCTATTTTTCCCAGGACAATTTTGCCTATCATACAAAAGATATTTCTGAAATATGAAATCAGGGGCGATTGGGGCATTTGCAGAGCACAGAGCAACTTGAGTTGAAGCAAACATTTTCTTTAGGGTGACTTTTCATCTACATACTTCCATAGATACACCAGATGAAAAGTCCAGAATGCTGCATTTTTCTTCACACAAGCCTCAGGCTTTCTGACATCTGGAAAAAGTGCTTTGCTATTTGTACCTTCCAGCAAAAATTCTCTTTCAATTGGATTCACATAAGACTATAGTGCTCACTTATAGTTTGGACGATAGCGACACCTCTTCTTTTACTTGGCCATGCTAAAAGCTGTTTGGATAAAAAAGAAAGTTCTTGAAAAAGCATTAGGGAAATTACCGTATTTCTGCTATAAAGGTGTGAGGCCCTTTTGCTCAGTCTCCTTAACAGAACTTGAAAGCCTCTTAGTCCATATGGATCATCTCAGCTCTTTGAGCTGGGGTCTGAACCCCTGATTTTCAGAGTTGACACCTTAAAGTTTAGTCCTGGAGTACTGAATATTAAAAATGCAGAGACACTGGGGCTACAGAAGATAACTTGGGATGAAAACCCTTTTTGTTGACCTTTCAGAGTCTGGGTGATACAGACGAATTGTCAACCTCACTCATAACCTCAAACCATCTGCCAGCACCTGTCTTGCCTTTGCCTAAAAAGACTTTCCTTCTAAGAGGATTTTGTTGACCTGAGTGGGCTTGGCAAAAGAATGGAAAAGAGAATAGGAATAAAGAGGAGAGAAGCCATCAGGATGAAAAATGAACAAGATTTATGAGGCAACCCATCCTTTGCCTGCTACACAGTTTGCTGCCTGAGATATATTTTCCAGCTCCTCATACAGACGGCTTTCAAATGAGGCAAATTAGCACGCTGCCATCACTTTCTTTGAGAAACTGTCAACAGATTAATAGAGCTTCCCAATATAGTAATTCCTCTTAAATTGAGCCTATATTTTCCATCACATCACTAAATTTATGTTTCCCTTGGAGTAGCCTAAGCTTTTGTTTATGCCCGTTGAATGTTTGTTTCATATCCACCCCTATTGGATTTCCTTCTAGCTATGTGCTCTATTGGCCAGGTTATATAAATTTAAGCCTTTGGAGTAAATCCTTCCAACACATAATTATTTTCATGCTGCTCTTCAGATTTCCTTTGTGTATCGTCATTGTCTTTGCTTTTGGGCTCAGTCCTATGCACGTAGAATGTAATGGGGCTTCACTGAACTCTGTTTGCAAGGAGCAGGGTTCAGTTGTTGGGAGTCAGCAATCTCTGACTTCCACTCTTGCCTTATGACTAGTTACTGAAGCTCTTCAAGTCTAAAATTTCTGATATGTGACAAAAGTAATTTTTGTCTCTTGCCTCGATTCTTGGCCATTGAGTTTCTTTTTATAGTTTGTAAGTCTCTATTCCCAAATTCAGGACACAGAGAAGAAAGGAGAGAGGAAAGTTACTTTGTGATTCTCCCAGAAGGGTGTGAAAAAAAATTGCTTTATAGAATATGGGTAGAATTTAATGTTGATAGAGTGAGAATTTGAATTTCTTGGAACAAAAATGTTAACTACACAGTCAGTGTTTTCAGCATAATGTACATTCCCTGCCTGAGATCACCTCTCTGCACTTTGTTATGTCAGCCCCTCACTTACTCTCATCAACAAAAACTTCTCTTCTGCTACTCTGTTCTTGATTTCTTTCTTTCACCAAAACCTCGGGCTTTTGTACTATTTTTCTCCCATATGTGTTTAAAAATTTTTAAAAAGTTCATCTGTCTTTTGGCTATGTAGACAGTTCTTGAGAAAACCTGAAAACCATTAGGACTTAGAAAGACTGCTTGATTAAGATGCTACTACCCCCTCCTTCATTTAAAAAGAAAAACTCTTCAAAGTTCTACAGCTACAAAGAACATATTTTTGGGTTCCTTGTGGTTACTTTAATGTCTGACCTTTCTTTGACATCACATTTGTGAAAGTCGGGATATCTCCAGAGATAAAAATTTGATCCACCATTTTCAGCCCATGCCAAGTTCCAAATAGTTGACTCTGATTCATCTTGTTAACATTAAATCCTCATCTTCTTTCACTCACACCCTTGAGTGGGGCATCACTCAGACCTTTTGTTGCCCTTCTGTCCAGCCCCAATATTGTCCCAACTTATAGAAATAACAGTTTCCTCCACATCAAGGAACTCAGCAATCTTGATGAAGGATTGCCTTTTCTGTCCTTTGTCAGTGGTTTGCCCTCTATCTGTGCTTCAGTGCCAGTGAAATGGGCATAAGATGAAGCTCCTCTCAGCTCCCCTTTGCTCATATCTACCCAGAGGATATAACCACTGACAGCCTGTGCATCCTCTTGTAGACTGTCCCTGGATCGCTGGGACCCTAGGTGGCTATCTAAATCACTCAAGGCTCCTTCCAGGGCCTGCATGCTATTTGATGTCTGACATTGAGGGACAACCAATGGAAGGCCATACGGGCAGTGAGGGCAGACCTTGGACATGAGGGCTGTGGTGTCAGCCTCCTGTGATGTTGGCCAGAACCAGAGAAGGTCATGGAGGTAGAATGAGTCACAGGCTGGGAACTGAATGACTGTGTTCAGCTTTCTGTTAGCTGTTCTGGTGCAGTACTCTAAGAAGTCTGACTTTTAAATGTATACTGAGCCTCCCAGGTGTATTTATCAAGATAGAGGAGTAGACAGATTTAATAGTTTATTGGCCTGTTGTGTAACTTTTAAATCTAGGCCTTTACTAGGCAGGCCTCACTTTGTGGTCTTTGTCATAGGTCTGCTGGAATGCACGTTTGGAGCGGGAAAATTTGGTGCTAGAGTCATCTGATTTTTGTTGCTTGTGGTGAAAACTCTCAGAGAGGGATGTTTTCTGCAAAATGAAATGGGAGGCTGGAGGCAGCCCAGCCTTCCAGGAGTCCCCAGGGTTTTTCCATTTAGGTGTTTACCCCCTAAAGGGAACGAGGCTCTTTGGGGAAAGAGCTGTGATAGTTCTAGAAACTGCCAGTCTTGGCGAGCTAGCATTGGCATGTACTCTCCTGGTGGCACATCAGTGACCTTGCAAAGCTGTCTGGGCAGGGGGCCTGCTCTATTTTATTACCATCATCACTCACATTGAACCCAGCCTGTCACCTTACACCAGTGCAGGTCTTTAGAGAGCAAGTCTTCCTTTCTCTGTTTTGGCACAGATACTCATGCTGTTTTATTCTCCAAGCACTGTTCATCTAAAGTTGAAGTCACTTGTATCATTTGAAGAAAGGGTTAAATATCACTGTGTTCTTTTCCCTAAGTGAATAAAAAAGAAACATCTTCAAAATGGTGATTTCTTTTTTTTAAAACCCCCAAATAATATTAAACATGTTCATGCTGATGAAATAAACTTTTCAAAGTAATATGGAAAAAATGATTTCATTTAAACACCTTTCAGCCAAAAAAACATATGCTGTTGGTTAAGCAGTGCAGGAGTGGAGGCTTTTGCAGGGCTTGCCTGCACTTCTTGAGATCTGTGGTTCAGCTGTTGGCCTCACCATATACTCCTGAGTTGGCTGGGGAGGAACCCAACAGGCAGGAGGGCCTGTGTGTGATAGTGGGTCCCCAGAACCCATGCAGATTTGCACAGGAAGGCTGGGAGGTGATTGAAGGGATGCATGTGAACGTATATGTAAACTTCTCTGCAGAAGCAGCTTGCTAAGCCACGTTGCAGACTTTCAAGCCTTCAGTTATCTTAGCACTGACCGATTTATGACTGACATGTGCATTCTGTGTTCAGGCTAGCCACAGATTCAGCACCATAAATAACTGTCAAAGAGAAGACCCTTTTCTCTTCTCTGCAGTTGCTTCATTTTACAGTATCAGGAAATCTCATCATAAGTAAGCAGTATGTCAGAAACCTTAGGATTAGCTATACTCTTTGCAAATATATGAGAAAGTACAATTGCAAACTCCTTCCAGCAACCTTGAATAGATCATGTGACAAAAAGTTATGTATTCATTCAGTAAATATTAGAAGTCTACTAAGTGCCAATCAGATAGGGCAAGAGGCGTGAATCAGCAAAAATCTGAAGAGTGATCGGAGTTAGGAAATGGAATAAGGTCTCTTGCCCTGGCTTAGAAATATTGACTTGCCAAATAAGCTGTCCTGGTAAAAATGATATATCCTTGTCCTCTAGTCTCCATGAACACTTTCACACAGTTTAAGAGTACTTAATGCCTTGCTAAATGCACTGGTTATAAACAAAGACAATAAAGCTCAACAAAGTTAAACAAAATTTACTTTGTTTAAAAAAATGCTTACAGAGCTCTTACCAAACTGTGCCAAGCACTTAACAGATTTTCATATTCAATCTTCATAATAACCCTGCAGGGCAGGTACTATTAGTTTTCCACCTTACACAGGAGAAATAAAGGAGGAAGGTCAATGTGACATAGCTGACATGTGGTAGATCTGGGTTTGAAACCCTGGCAAGGGGAACCAATTGTCCTGACTTTCCCACTAGTATTGTGTTTCCTTAACATAGAACCAGAACAGTTCCAGAATGGTTGGGACATCCTAGAAGTCTAGCTTCAAAGTTAGAACTCACTACTCATTATTTTTTTTTTTGAAACCTCTGGCCAAAAAGGAAGCTTAATTCAAATACTCCCATCCGTTCCTGATGTAGGGGACAGAAGACATATGGTCTTTTGGGGTTGTGAGAAGGGAGAGATCCTAGATGCTTTGTAGCCAACACCGAATCCATAAGTTTTTACCACATCAATGGGTTCCAGATCTCTACTGTGAACTTGATCCTGAGAAAAGTGTCTGTGCTGTTCTGTTTTCCTTCTTGACTATCGAAAGGGGTTGTTGATTAAAAAGACAACCAATAGTATCTGTGCCAGTTTCAATGAACTTTAAACTATAGTTTCAAACATACAACCAGAAAGTTAGTTTTTCCAGGGTGACAATCATGATAGTACTGGGATTATAGCTGATCATGTAGGGTGGGCATCCTAGATGAGAACCCATGTTTGTATACAACATTAAGTATTGGAATTGAGATTCATATACCCCAGGCTGCCACAGCCTGCATGATACCGGTGAACATAGGAAAATAGAAATCAGTGACTTAACTATTGAGAAAATGTGTGGAAATTATCTTAATGATAATTTCTTCTGCTGTGCAGAAGTTTTTTAGATTGTTATAGTCCCACTTGGTAATTTTTGCTTTTTTCTTCCTTTGTTGATGGAGTCAAGTCCCCAGAAACATCACCCTTTTTGTGGACTGTTTTGCCTATGTTATCTTCTATTTATTTTATGATTTAAGGCCTTATATCCCAGTCTTTAATCTATTTTGAATTAATTTTTGTATATGATGTGAAATTGTGATCTAGTTTCATTGTTTTTCATGTGACTGTCCGCTTTTCCCAATACCATTGTCAAAGAAAATTTCTTTTTTACAATGTATACTCTTGGCTCTTTTCATAGATTAATTCCCCAGGTAAATGTGGGTTCCTTTCTGGGCTTTTAGATCTAAGTCTATTGTTTGTGTGTCCATTGTTATTTCAACCCCATACTGTTGTGATTACTATAGCTTTATGGTATAACTTGAAGTCTGGGACTGTGTTACCACTGTTTTATCTCTTTTTTTTTTTAAATTAGTATTTCTTTGGCTATTTGGGGGTATTTTGTGGTTCCATATACATTTTTGTAGTGTTCAGTAGTTATTCTGTTTCTTTCAAGAGTGTCATTAAAATTTCAATAGACATTGCCTTGAATTTGTGTATTGCTATAGGTAAGATGGTCATTTTAAGAATGTTAATTCTTTCAGTTCTTTTACAAGGAGTAATTTTCAGTTTCATTGTATCTTCTATTTCCTTTAACAATATTTTATAATTTAATTTGTACAGATCCTTTACTTTTCATGTTAAATTTATTCCTAGTGGGAGTAATAAGGATAATATTAATAACGGGGTTATTTTCTTGATTTTATTTTCTTCTAGTTCATTGTTGGCCTATAGGAGTACAAGTGACTTTTATAGGCTGATTTTGCAACCTACCATTTTATTGTAATAATTTATTACTTCTAACAATTTTTGTGGGGGTCTTTTGGGTTTTCTATGTATATTTCATCAACAAGTAGTGATTTTTACTTCTTTCCAAATTTGGATTCCTTTTAGCATACGTAATTGTTCTAGTTAGGACTACCAATACTGTGTTGAACGGTCATGGTGAAAGTGGACATCTTTGTCTTGTGTCTTATCTCAGAAGAAAAGCTTTCAGTTGCTTACCATTTAGAATGATCGCTGTGGGTTTGTCATATGTTGCTTTTATTATATATAGGTATGTTCCTTCTATCGCCATTTTTGAAAGTTTTATCATAAATGGATTTTGAATCCTACCAAATACTTTCTCTGCATCTGTTGGTTTATCTTGTGGGTTTTTTTTTTTAAATCTTTCCTTTTGCTGCTATGGTGAATTACATTTATCAATTGTCATGTGTTGACACATATGCTATTGTCCCTGGAATAAGTCCTATGTGGTCAAAATGTAGAATCTTTTTAATGAATTGTCAAAATCAATTTACAAAGATTGAGAATTTTACATCTAGGTTGATCAGGAATATTGGTCTGTAGCTTTCTTTTTGTATGTGATATCTTTGCTTTTGGTTTCAGAGTAATACTGCTCTTGAATAATATGGAAGTATTCCCTCTTCCTCAATGTTTAGAAGAGTTTGAGGAGGATGGGTATTATTTTCTCTCCGAAGGTTTGATAGAACTCACTAGTGAAAATGTCTGGGCTTTTGATTTTTTTGGAGACTTTTGATTACTGTCTCAATTTCCTTGAATATAATTAATCTAGACAGCTTTCCTCTTCCTGATTTAGTCACAGAAAGCTTTGTATTTCTAAGAATTCATCCATTTCTTTTAGGTTATTGGATTATTGACATTTAATTGTAGTCTCTTATGATCCTCCTTTTTTTAGATATCTGATATAATTTTTTCTCTCTTTTTAAAAAAATATTTTATTAATTTATTTTTGTGTAGAAGAGCTGGGGTATAGGCCAGAGGTACAGGGGGTGACAGGATTCACCAGAGACAGATCAGGAAGCAGACCATGTGTACTTACTGACATTCACTGCTTATAGGAGCAGCAGGCTCCACAAAAGTTTGCTGTACTAGATATGGGTTAGCTCCCTGACTGGAGAAGGAACTCAGGCTGTGGCAGTGATAACACTGAGATTTAACCCCTGGGTGACCAAAGAGGCCCATTTACCTTTCTCTTTCTTTTCTGATTCTGTTTATTAAAATATGACCCCTTTTCTTTGTATACATAACTAAAGACTTGCCTATTTTATTGATTTTCTTTTCTCCTAGAATGTTTTCTGTCTTCTGATTTTTCCTATTGGCTTTATTTATATATTCACTCACTTTTTAATTCTCTCTCTCCCCAAACATCTGTCCTTAAAGCTATGTGCTTTTAGTCTATATTTTGCATAATATATTCCAGTGCTTTATAAGAAGGTCAAAGAGAAAGATACAAAGGGTGAACAATTATTTCTGTGACTCAGGATGTTGGGAGAATCAGGAAATTGATATGAAACACTGAACACTTTCAATTCATTTAAATCAAGGGTTTTATTTTATATTATTGTGCCTAAAATAGTTATAGTACACAATAAAATAATACATTTTCTTTTTAAAACAAATATTTGCCTCATTAGAAAGGATTACTGTATATAGATCTCTTATCCATGTCTATCATCTCATCTCTGCTTTCTTTTCTCAGAGCACATTTTGCTTGTGTGTGAGTGTTTTGTTAAAAAAATGAATGTTCCTGTCCTCATTTACCATCTGCAAAAGTCATTAAGGAACAAATTCAATAGGTATTTCTGTATGTTATAATTGCATCAGGTATTGGAGACCATTTATCATATTTCCAAAGTCAGGTATTTGAAGTAAACACTTAGTAAATACTTCATTATGAGTGAGATTTCTCTTAATCATTGAATTAACTTTTTTCAAATAAGAATAAAAAAATCAAAGTGTGGAATACTGACATTTTGGCACTATTTTTACCTAATACTGTTGTAAGACTATAATACTCAAAGTTATGATTAGAATATAGAGGTGCTTATTTCATTACTATTGTATTTGCTATCTGTTTACCATGCAGTTTCACTTGTATCTGCTTTAGGCTCATCCTTCCATCCATTTTAAACCTGTAGTTAATTTTTAAGTGAGAGGGCCAAGGGAGAAACGTGCAAGGTGAAGGACCAAGGTCAGGATGGGGCTCCTTAAGATGTCAGCCCTCTGTTTATTCACAGCACAGGTGCTGGGAGGGCGGCAGGCAGGCCAAGCTCCTGGGGCTCCCTCTAATCAATCACCCCACCTGGACCACTGGGAGTTCCTGTGGGTTGCTACACACAAAATGCAGCCGTTCTCTGTGACATCCCAAACAGGCAGAGGAGCCGGAGTTCACAGAGAGCAAGGCTTTTATTACTTTACTGTTTTTAAAATTTAGCCTGGACGTTAAATTGGGGAAAAGGTCCCAAGTGGTAAAAATGTAAATAGTCTCTCTTTCCTCTCTGCTCTCCCTTCTCCCTAGAGTCCTTCTGACAGTACCTTCTATTTCCTGCCTTGAGTCTCCCCACTCCATTTGAGGAGTTCACTGTTGTTTTTTCCCTCCTGTGAAACTCCCACTTAGCTTCCAGCCTTTGGAAGAAGTGCTTCATATTTTTAGCAGCAAAAACCTGTCTTTGCAAACTTGAGAAATACAACTTTCTTAGGAAGAAAGAGACTGTAGTCTTTTCAGAGGTGGAAAGTTTGTATTTTAGGTAGATACTGGAAGGGGAAGATGTGAGGAACTATGCAATATACTTCAGAGAAGTAAATACTCTATGAGAAATAATTAATTCTACTCTCCTTCAGTCCTAGGCACTATTAAGAAATGAGCAGGGAGAAAAAGAAGCAAAGGCAGTTCTTATATTTCAGTTTATAATCTACTTGAAAAGATGACATATTGGTACATTAAAACAAAAACAAATGATTCATGTAGTTAATGTCTTAAACCCTAGCAGTACCAGTTAATAACTGTGCTACTTTAATAAATTGCTTAACCTCTCTGAGCTTCTATCTATACTTCGTTAGTAAAACTAGATAATGATCGTATTTACCTCACAGGATTGTTCTGTGTATTAAATGGGATTATATATATATATATATGTGTGTATGTGTGTGTGTGTGTGTGTGTGTATATATGTCTTATGCACATTTTTGATTGGATATATATATATATATAATTTATTGGTGTTATGTGTATATATATATATATATATATAGCTAATCCCATTTAATCACATATATATAAAATCCCATTTAATAATATATATATATTTATATATTTTTTCCAATCAAAAAATGTGCATAAGACATGGATACAAAACACAATGTGAATGTATATTAAATTTGTCTTTCAACAAACCCAAAGAATGTGGCAGTTCCTTGGTACAAACTAAATGTATCCCACAATATAGGGTAGAAAATAGGATTCCCAGTAATTCATAATAGGCAAGGACCTCTTGGATGGATAATCAGAGAGAAGTCTTCATGATGGAAGCAAGCTCTGGCATAATCTTTGAAAGAAGTGGAGAACTTATATATGTGGAGGGAAATGGAATGAGTATGATAGCCAAAGGGACAAGTGGATGGTATTAGAGAATCCTGTGGGAATCTCCATTTTATATGAACAAAATGAGTACCACTCATTTTACATATTGGGGGATGGGTTCTTCCAAATAAGATTCATTTGACGTAAGAATTTTGTTCATTAAAAACAAATTGAAGAGTGATGACTCAATGAAAGTCATTCGGTTGGTGAGACAGAAAGAGTATCTGAAAAGATCATTAATAGTTTTGAATATTTTTTTGGTTTGAGGAGTCACTTAGTAAACATCTGCTGTGTACTGGGTAACGGGTAACGGGGGCGGGGGGAGGTGGAGACACAAGGTGACTGACATATTTCTGGTTTTCCTGCCTTACAGTATTTCAGGATACAAGGGATGTCTTTCCCTCTCTAAAGAATTACTTAAGATGCATCCTCTGGAGAAGAGGAGGCAAAAACTGAACTCAGGTACAGGGAGCATGCATGATTAGGGCAACAGTCTTGTCAGATCCTTGCTCACACTTGACACTTGTAAAGGTGAAATTACACTTAGTTCCTATTTTGCCTAGGTTGGGGAGGCAAGTCAGGGCTCTTCCAGAAAATTTGAGTCAGTGACTCTGATTTAATCTTTTCTACTCCTATCTTTCCATTTTGCTTTAATGACCATTTTTTAAGTACCTACACTAGAATAGTCTCTATGCCTATAGAGATATCTGAGTGCATAATCACACAAGGGGTTAATTTCCAAAATATATGGAACTCATGCAACTTAATAACAGGAAATAATCCAATCAAAAAGTGGGCAAAATACATAGATACTTCTCCAAAAGAGACACACAGAGGCCTAGGCATATGAAAAAATGTTTAGCACTATTTATTATAAGGAAAATGCAAATCAGAGACACAATAGTATATTACCTCACCCCAGTGAGAATACCCTATGTGTAAATTAAACAAGTATTGGTAAAAATGAAAAGCAAAAGGAATACCCCTCCACTGTTAGTATGATTATATTTGGTGTAGCCTCTATGGAAAATGTTATGGGGAATCCTCAAGAAAGAAAATTAGAGATACCATGTTGTCCAGAAATAATGCTTCTAAATGTTTACCCTAAGAAAATGAAAACAGTACTATTAAAAGACTTATGCATCATGAGAGTATTATTCCTATCACCAAGTTCATGGAACCAACTGAACTGTCCATCAACAGATTATTGGGTAAAGAAATTATGGAATACACTCTATGGAATACTGCTCAGCTATTAAAAAGATAACACGATGACTTTTTGAAAAAATGTTTGGATTTTTTGTTGTTTAACCCAAGAGAAGTATTTATCGAAAAAATATACATCAAAATCTTGTCTACTGTGTAGACATAGTTGTAAAGTTATATGGCAGAAGCTGTAAACCTTAGAGTTTCTTTTTGTAAAAATAATAAATTACTCTTTTAATAGTGGTAACAGTAGGATTCTCCCCATCAGTTATCTTTACCTTTGGGCCCCCCACCACTAAATCACCCACAGTCCACCACCCATTGCCCTTTGTTCCTTTTTTGCTCTCCTTCCCCACTCCCTTCTCTCTTTGGATGCTTCAGTTTTTTAGTCGGTTTTCAAAGGTTAGCTTTTTTTTTAAAGATTTATTTATTTATGCTTACAGAACTGGAGTACATGCCAGAGGTGCAGGGGCAGTGAGAGGATTCACCAGAGACAAAGAGTGGAGAGAAGAACAGGCAGATGTACTGAAGTACACTGCTGAGGGGGGCAGCGGGTAGGTCAGGAGAGGTCTGCCGAGCCATGTGGGTCAGCTCCCTGGAGGGCTTGTGCTGCAGTGGCTTCTGAAAGCTTCATAATGCAGTGCTTTAACCCATTGTGCCATCTAGAGCCCTCAAAGGTTAGCTTTTAAGGCTGCCTTCTCTAGTTCCTAGTTTGGTTTGTCTATATTCCACATATTAGTGAAACCAAAAGTGAAGGGATCCTGAAATAATTATGTTTAGTGAAATAAGTCAGAAAGTGAAAGACAATTACTGGATGATTTAATTAATTTGTGGAATATAAATAACAAAATAAAACAAACAGGCAAAACAACAAGAATAATTCTTAGACTCTGTGAACAATGTTCTGGTTATAAGAAGATGAGGGAGAGGGAACAGGAAGGTTGTGACGCTGAAGATTTGGTGAAAGGCGAGTGAAGCATGTACACCTATGGAGGTGTAAAGTTGTACTCCCAAAATTATATAGCTATATAAGTGGGTGCCAAATCAATAAAATTTGAGAGAAAATAAAGTTAAAAGAGGAAACATATGAGTGTAGTGTCAGAAGTCAATAAGTCAGGTGACAGGACTCAACTACATAAAATTGGATCCATTTAATTCCTTTTTGGTATTACTAACTTCTAATTTTCATATAGTTACAGAAGGGCATGACTAGTATATTTCTGGAATTTAGGGTGCCTTGTCTGCATAGTAAACATTTCTACCATGGAATGAAATGAAGCCAAATGGGGTATAGCTTCATAATTAAATTTACAGATGAAACCTGATGGAGATAGGATCTGGGAACACCAGTGACAATTGAGAACCTGTCCCCAAAGGGAAGGAGGGGAAAGGGACTAGCTGTATGGGCAGGAAATAACAACTTGAGGTTTGACCTTAAACAATGGAAGGGTAATTCACCTATGGTGACATAATTGAAAACACAGATATTCAGCCTAGAAAAGGCATATTGAAATTTAAAATGCTGATAAGGGGTTAGGGAGACTAAGTAGGCAATTGGATTGCAGATTAAATCTGCAAGGCTGCAAAAAGTGAATTCTGTTAGGGGTATGTCAGACTTTTAGCCAAGTCTGCTGTAATTAGCCCTGCTGACTCCTCTGGTAACTGATGCCAGCAAAGAAAAGGTTGGAGCATGATATGGTAGGAATCAGGGGTCTCCTGCCACTGACAGCATTGATCAATTGCAGAGAGAAAGGTGGGCAACACCTGATATTTGGTTGGTGAAGGCCTGAGTGTGATGAAGATGACATGTCTTTTAGTGTGAATAAAGCAGGGAACAGTACTTGCCCCATTTGGAAGAAGCATTGGGATGAGGTGAGATAGAGACACTTCAGAGGAAAGGTTAGGAATTGATGTAGGTGAAGAGGAAATAGGGCAGGAAAGGATCTCGTTTACATTTAGCACAGCATGTGGCCCATGGCAGTATCCATCAAAGTTATTGAATGAATTTGAGTTAACAGCAAACCAACTCATCTTCCCTCTGTGAGTAGATAATACTGAAGACTCCCTAGTAGGGTGTGGACCCACGAGAGATCTTGGGGTGCTTGATGAGGTCCCATGCTGGCATATTTTACATTTTTAATGCCTTCATGGTGTCCAGTCTTTTACTTTTGGTATGAGTTAACTTTTTTAGTGTTTTATATTTTTTCATAAAGCCTCATGAAAGTTTTCCTTTTTTCTTTTTTGTGGTAAGCAAGAATAAAGAGATTAAATGGGGTCTTTGGGCCCATTTTAATTCCAAATAACCTGAGAACCAACACATTAGAAAGAATAAATGATCTAATTTAGAAGTTAATTCAGTATAGGTTGCCCTCCTTATTGTGTGGGCAGAAAAAGATTGATTTTGTTGATTTCAAACAAAAGCAATCAGTTATTTTAACAACAGTAATTAATCAGAAACAAACAACAGAAGAGAGAATGTGCTTCATGGTGAGACCCACGTATGTGGATTTCCCTGAGTGGAAAACTAACACTTCAGTAAATAGCCTCAAAGGACCATCTTCTGCTAGAGAGGGAAATAGCATCATTTCTTTGGGGAGAAACAAGGCATGTTGTGTCCTGAATCTTACAAATTTACACATGTGTGGGAATTCTCTTTTCAACTCATATTAATATCCACAATTAATATCCACAATTTCTACCTCTTTCCTTTACCTCTCATGTTGATTGCTGAGTCCAGTAGATTTACCTCCTTAAATAATTTTTTCAATGGACTCTTTCTTTTCATTCCATTGTCACTGCTTCACCTGAGAAAGTTCAGGGGTTTCATTCCCAGCTCCCCCACTTTCCATCTGCCCTTCAACATTCTGAATCTAAACTTTGAGTCACTCCCTTGCTGAAAAATCTTCAATGACTCCTCATCACTTTAGTAGTTATTCTTAGACCTTATTCAAAACTCTTATTGATTTTCCCTCCTACCTCTGAAGTTTCCTCATCACTTTACTACATAAGCAAAGATGACTCCTTTCTCCCCACATTCTAGGCTTTCCCCATGGATTTCTTTTCTTCACACTTTCTTCTCCCTTGTAGATCTTTCCCACCCCATCTCTTCCCTCCTCCCACCTTTTCAGGCATAAATAAAGCCTACTGATCTATCAAGAAACAATTTCAAAGCATAAGCCTTCTTTAGTTCCTCCAGCTTGGAGTTCCCTTTCCCCCACCTCTGATCTTCCATTGACACTTGCACACTATCTGACCACCTCATGGCAACAGATGGGCCAGATTCACTGTGTTGATATTGTAAGAGAACATGCTTTAGAGTTAAAACCCAATTTGAACTTAAGCTTCCCTCTCTATAAAATGTGTGTGGCATACTGGGTAAGGTGGCCTGATGGTCAGCAGTGACACTCTCCAGCTGTATGACAGAGTGAGCAATTAATAAGTGATGAAGTTTATTATCGCATACTAAGTAACTAAGCTAAAAGTGAAATAACTTAGGCCATTTTATACACACACACTCCTTTCTCCTCTCAAAATAAGGTTATTTTGGGAGTTTCTTTGAGGCAGAACCCATGGCTAATTCATCTTTGTACCTTCTGCAACACCTAGCTTGTCACCTAACAACTCAGTACTCAAATGTTGTTGTTGATGGCATCAGTGACCAAATAAAAAATCAAGGACACCATGTGGAATGCTCCCTCGAAGCAATTATCTTGTCATTTAACTTAGCCTGACCTTTGCAGTTAAACTGCAAAGGTGATTGGAAATTTTAGGCATTCATACATAGGTATGTTGGTGGAAGCCCAAAACATGCTGATCAGCAGGCTGTGTAACTTCAGGGATTTGCCTGGTTTGGCTATACAGTGAACACATTCCCTTCCATGCTTTATTTCCTCCCTTTATTTGACTAATCTAAACCCACCCAGCAGCCAACACATGCAACAGAGCCTAGCAAATGGAGGCAGGCTTCCTTCTGTGGTTCCCCTGGGAGTTTTACCACCACAACCATTATTAACTGGCTGGAAACAATTTAGCATCTGGCTCCCAAGAGATAGAAATGTATAGAATAGAGGAAGGGGTCAAAGTATATCCCATCCTGTTGTTTAAATAGTATACTGGCTCTGAAAGGGGAGAATCTAAAAGCACTTTTCTAAGAAAATGTGGGTACAGTGATTTTTTTTTTTGAAAGAACTTCTATTCTTTTGAATAGTGACTCAAATAATTTGAATAGTGACTGTGTCTCAAAGAGAAAAGTCTTTTCAAAGTGCAAGGTCTATCTGGAAGAATTTTGAGGGAAATTATCTTTCTGCAGTGCTGTTTGTTTGCTTTTTCTTCCCCATCTCCTTTCCTCCCCATGCCCTCTCATACCTTCTGGTACCACTCTCAGTTCTTACTTCTTGTTCACTACTTTGGGCCATGCAGGGTGACTGGTCTGAGCCATTCTTCTTGAACTGGGATCTATAAACTGACCTTTCCACTTGTCTCTCCTGACTTTCACCTCCATCTGCTTTCAGAGTAATCCAAGGTACTCATCTGTTACTGGTGCCAAGAAGTGTATGTGCTGTTTGATGAGGTCTTATGGTAAGACAGTTTTTTTAATTACAATGAGTACCTCTAATGGTGAGAAGACTTTGGTTCTATCCGATCTACCTTCTAACTTCAGTGCCAGCCCTGGAACTTAGTAATGTTTTTGGATATAATTTTCTTTCAAGTAATCTTTTCCTAATCTGCCAGGGAAGAGTTAATACAAAAGTTAAACTGAGTAATCATACCTGAATGTTTGTGTTGGAGTATTTTCATAAAAGTGACATCACATTTAAATAATCTAGGGTTAAATAATTTGGGACATCCTGCTGTCTGCTTTCAGGTAAAATTATTTCCCACTGGTTTCTAGAAACAATTTGAACATTTTATACGTTGGGGAAAAGAATTAAGGCTCAAATTCACTTCTACCATTCACATCGGGGCATTTCTGTGCTTTAATGTTTCCCAGAGTTCAGTGTGAAGTCAGAAAAGCTCTGCAGTTGGCCATGAAGAGTAAGGACCATTGCACAGGAAATGTTTCTAAGCATCACATAATGCAAAAATCTTAGTAAGGGGTAAGTGTTTTAATTGTCAGGATTCTGAAGCCTTTTCAAAATACAGGAAAAGACAAAACAAGACTGGGTGACAGATAATTTAAATAAAGAGAATATGCTGTTAAGTAAGCAGAACAGAAAGTCTGAAGCCAAATTGAAACAAGGATAGTTGAAACAATTAGAAGGACTTACTGAAGAGAGGGAAACCAAAACACTAAAAAAAAAAAAAAATTGTAAATGAATTAAATGAATTTTTCTAGATGAAGACTTCTGTTTTAAAGAACAGTCAAGCTATGTCACAACAGACCAACTGTCCTTAGAGGGAAAAATGAAATGATGTCCCAGAAAGATGAAGAGCATGACTTCAAAGTTGGCAGGAGTTAGTTTTCCTGGTGAGAATAGGTCACTTATATCAGTGTGCTCATTCTTACTCACTGAAATCAATATCGTACCAGACTTGGGGGTTCTTATGCCACCTGAGTCCATGTCTGCAGTTGGTCCCCCAAATCCTTGTTGAAATCAGTAGAGAAGACTTTGATACCTTTGATTAAGGCTCTGTGGCAGACTCCAGAGAGGAATGATGTCCCTCTAAATTCATATCTTATTTCAAAGAATATATTGGAGACTTTTAAGGTCACTACTGCTTACTTTCTGTTTTATTAATGCACTACCTGAAAGCAGGAGAGCTTATGTTGTTTTCAAGTTATTATTTGTATGTTTTTCTGTATGTATTAATGTAATCACTGTAATAGGTTTAAATATTTTGCTAGAGTAATCAAGATAGTTGGGTTAGTGAATTTCCCTAAATCTATGTGTGGTGACATGTTTAAGTGAAAAAAATTAACTGTATAAAAAATGTATTTCAGCTAAGTTAAACATAATAAGCAGAAAAAAAAAGCCTGAAAGGAAATATATCTAAATGATTAATAGTAGTATTCTCTGTTAGGTACGATTATGGGAAGTCAATATTTTATTTATTTATTTTCTGATATGTTTTCTAATTCTTATAGAGTGAATGTGATTACTTATTTAGTCAGCAAAATAAACATTAGCAACTTGGAGGCTGTATTTTATAAAGGAATAAAATTGTACATGAATATTATTGACCCCAAATAGTAGAATCAGTAAAAGCCATCATCTCCCAGGAGAATAGGTACAGCCTATTATTTCTGTCTCAAGGTCTCTAGGCCCCTAGGCAGGAATTTTAACTAGGAATTTGAACCATACACATATACTAGAAAGATAGAAACTTCAAAGTCCCCCAAAGCATGAAAGGCCAGGGTGAAATGGCAGTATAATATGCCTTCATGTGCAAAGGTGCTAAGAGCTGGAGACCTCCTTCACTTCAGGGCTGGCCCACCAATGTATCCATGGGTCACATCTGGCTATGCATTATAAGGTCTAAAACTGGATAGGATCTAGTTTTATCTAGTATAATTTAAATTTGTTGTCTTTCTTCCATATTTAAACAATTCTACCTCCATTTCTTGCTCAAATCACATAGTTGAGAAATTATAAGCAACTAGAAAGAAGCTTCCCAACACTTCATTCCATTCCTTTCTGTCACTATATGCTCCCTTTCTTTTAAATCATTTGATTTACTATATTTTGTGTCTAAAAGAAAATTCTGAGTTCTTAGACATAATAAACAATTTTCAATAACAATTCTTCACAAACACATATTTTATGGCTATGCAAATCTTTATTGTATAAGTACAGCATAATGCATTTACTTATTTATCTAACCCAAGCCCCATTGTATTGTCTCAACTTTTACTATCATAAATTCAGTACAGTTATTATCTTTGCATGTATTCTTTGTCTCTGTATGATTCAAAAGAATAATCTGAGATTGCCTCAAATTATAGATTCCACTAGGCATATATAGATGTGAACAGATTTTCCAATGATTTTTTCCAACTACCACTATCTTTCATAAATTCCTAAGATGTCCATTGCTGCCAGGAAACTTAACCAATGGTGTCTCTGGACATCTCAGCTATTAGCACTGGGAGTCAACCATGCTGATGTTGGAGGTGCTATAACAAATAGAAGAGGAATAAGGTGGGATGTCAATCATAATTTGTATTTCAAACTACAGCAGCAGCAACTATTTGAAGTTCTCTCTACAACTAAGACTCTTACCCTACCAAAAAGTTGAGCCCCCCATAATTAATGCGAGGTATTTTCATTATTAGTATTGGGACATTTAAAATGCCATTGTTCCTTAATTCTTTTTTCTCATCTTATCAGTCTCTACCATTTCACAGATGATGATGTACCCAACTCTCTGACATTTTACTTTTCATGGGTGAAACAAAAATGAAGATGATATCAACAATAATGAATTGAAATGAACTTTTTATCCAGCTGAAAAACATCACCTTAAGCTACTGGAATATAAAACATACATCATAGTCAAATTGTCAAAGGGGGATATTTCACAGCCATGACCTCATAGCCATGAAATATAAGCCATGTCATGTGTAAGGAAACCTAAGACAAGTTTTCCAGATTTTTCTTTTTTACTAACAAGATTACCATATGGGAAATTCTTTAACTAGTGATAGTAATTTAATTAAAAGAATGCTTAGAAATGGTATAAACTTTTCCATCTCAAGGGCCTAACTTTTGTATATATTACTATGACAGGACAAAGTTATGTGATCTGCACATCACACTCTCAGTCCCAGTGTCTGGGTACGGGACTTGAAGCTTTCTGTGCCTTAAAAGTTTCAGGGTTCATCCCAATAAGCATTATTCCCCATTACTAACTGGACTGCAGCAGCAGGTAAGCTCTGGCTAGTTGACTCCTAATCAACTGCAGAGCTTTGCCAGCACCTGTCAAAGTTAGTCTGGGGCAGGTTTTACCAAAAGTTATCCTTTTTATCCTTTCCCAGTGCATCTCAATATCCAACTCATATAATTTATCAAGGAATTATGATGGTAGCTCTGTAATTTCTGAGGTTACCTTAGAAATCAGAAGGTTCCTTTGAATTTAAATGTCTTGCTTTCCTTTACTTCAGAGTAAATTTGACAGCTTTTTTTTCCCCCTTTTTTTCTTGTTGGTTAAGAAGGCTTTGACAAAAATCACCAGAGCTGGAATAATTTGGTAATGTATTTAAGCACTGTTTTATCAGCTTTTCTGCTGTTACTGAATGGGGCAATCTCCTTAGGTTTTCTTCCCTATTTGAAAAAGCATAAGCTGTTTTAGGTGTCACTAAGGAAAAGGGATGAGGATGACCATTATTTAAAAATTTTTGTATAAAAATGTCAAAGCCTTAGTGAAATTTTCAATGGGCAGGTTATTTCCACATAAAGTCTTTCAACTTAGGTATGTGCTAGTGACAAATGTCTGTAAGCACAGATTATCACTATCCCAAGTCTTGTGAAAAGCCCAGCACCCATACCCAAGATTTCTACAAGTGTCCTAGAAGTGTATATGTCATGATTACACTGGAATTCAAATTCTAGTCTTCACTGCATCTTGCTCTCCACTGTCACAGGCTATTGTTTAGTCTTTCCTGTTGTCATTTGGTTCCAACATGGAATGTGTATCCTTTTCCATGATTTCCTTCAAAAACAAAAACTCATAAAAGGACTTATATATGTAAAACTTTTCCGAAGGGTTGGGAAAATCGAGGGAATTTATACTGCAACAGTGACCAACATTCCTAATGTTAAAGGTCCCCTGATTCCTTTGTCTCTCCCTTTTCAATTTTTCTCTTTGCTTTCTATGGTCTCTCACAGGATAAACTCCCTGCCTCCACCCAATTCACACAACTACCCTTCAGCCTCCCCCTTTTTCTTATGCAGGGTCATTGACTTCCTTCCAGTTCTTCCCCAAATAATGTTAGGCCAAAAGGGTTTCACTGGAACATCAACATTTCTAGATAATGTTCATCCTTGTGCCCATGGTTTTTTGTTTTTTTTTTTTTTTTTTTTTTTTTTGAGCAAGAGGTGGTTGTTAATTATCAGAACAAAGTTTTATTCTCAGTCAAAAAACATATTTCATAAGGGTCAACAATGAAGTACTATTAAGTGTTTGCTCCACAAATTTTGTTTTGATTTTTAGAATTTTTGTTTTTGTCCCCCACATTTTTTTTTATCAGTCTAGGTCCCTCACAGATAATAATTCTTTAAATATTGAGCCAAAATTCCTTTCCAGATTAGTAGGATAGATATACATATCCTCCGTAGATACTTGGAGACTGAGTTGGAAATACTGATGCAGAGTAAATCACTGCTCTGCTCCCCAGCAGGGATCTCATCAGTTCAGCGACAAAGTGATTGATGGAGTCAAACAGGAAAACAGGCGTTTTTGCTGTCCAGCAAAATAATATATAAAAATACATCACTTTTTAATGGACATAGGGGAGGTGAACAATTCAATCTGGTTAACATATGAAAGCAGTGCACTCTTAATATGTAATCATGGAGTTATTACTTTTGAAAATGATCTATTGGTCTACTATTACCACCAAATTGAAAAGGAATGAAGACAAGCTTTGTGAGCTGTAGTTAGAGTTTGGAAGGAACAGAAAGGAGGAGAAAACTGAGATGACTGGAGATATCTATGTCTCACCTACAGAAAAAGCCCAGAAATGTTGTTCAGCATCCCTGTCATTATTACTAGCATCTACTAAGCACTTACTCTAGTCTCCACATGCAACATCTTATTGAATCTTATATCAGCCCATAAGGGAAATGCTGTATTTATCACCCATGAAAATTATGTGACTGGTGCCCAAGGTCAAACCAATCAGTAAGAGCAGCCTGGTGACTGCAGACCCTGTGCCCTGGGCCTTCACATAACACTACCTCCCTGAAAAGTCCAGGAAGGTATTTTCTTTCACATAAAAGCCAACAATGATTCCAAAGGCTGTAATCGTTAGGATATATTTGGGTGGTCATAGTACATCATCTTGTCTTACAGAGTTGCTAGGCAGGAGTGCTGTGAAAAGGGTGAATGAGCATTAATGTAACGATCATCACTGTTAGTACTCTTAGCATTGTGCATGTCATCATAGTGCTAAGAAAAGCTACTTTATCTCGACACTCACTGCATTTCTATTAACAATAGCTACTTTATCTTGACACTCACTGCATTTCTACTAATTAGGCAAGGAAATAGTTTTTTCAACCCGATTTACAGATGGTGAAAATAAACATTCCAGGGCATTTGTATCATGGAAAGAAAGGAAATTGGGGGTGATTCAGTATTCATATCCTGATTCTACCTTTAGCTGGCAGCAGTGTCCTGGGCAAGTGTTGTACTCTCATGGGTTCATCCTTCAAATGATTGCAGCGAGCTGTTAAATCTCCCTATTAGGCTATTGTGGGCATTAGATAATGAATGTAGAACAATTAGGCAAGTATGGGTACATAACACGCTTGTTCTTTGTGCCCAAAAGGTATAGCATTGTCTTCCTCTTAGCTTTGAGGGAAAACAGGGTTCCTGAATTCCAGCCCATTGAGCATAACTCCAAACTGTCCTCATGTGACTAGATAGGACATTGTTCCTGAGGGAGAGGGTAACACCTCTGAGGCAACCACCAAAAATAAATTTCTAAAAAAACCCACAACAAGTGGGAGTCCAAAAGTCACCATATGTTCTGGTTCCTTGGATACTAGCAACAGCGTTTTGCCATCTTACAGCATATTCTCTTTTGGAGAGCACTTTCAAACATAGAATCTTAGATCATGCTTAGAACAAACCCATGCTAGGCAGGTGGTAAAGGATGTTCATCTGACTAAAGCAGAACAAAGATAAGCATGCATGGAATAATACCCACAAATGCTGAATTCTTTGGTAAATACTGATAAATATTTGAGCAGGTAGAAAATTGGCACAACTATCATAAAGTATTTTAGAGCTGGAAACTAAAGTTTAGATGTTCAGTTTGGTAGATAAGTCACCAAACCTTCATATCGTGCTGCATAGTTAACTTGAGCACAAACATGCATATAACAAGAGTGTATATTCACTGTTCCTATGAATTCAGCATTCAAGAAATGTTTTGAATTTGTAATGTCAATTCAAAAATGCATTTTTCTAGCACTTAGTATATGCACGACACTGTCAGGCACTTGGAACACAACAATGCCAAGGGATCCCTTCCTAATTAGGACACCTTTGCCAAATGGTCAAGATTGATTGGCCATCATCAAAACGGACGTGACCACAGCTGCTGAAAGCTCTAGGGAAAACCTTGCTCAAGAACTGACACCTGAATTGGACCTTGAGAGAAAGGAGAGTGGTCAGAGAGAACACTTATAAGGCACTGGCTCAGATGCTTCCAGTCCCACCTGTGCCTGACTAGTGTGAAACACATTAATACCTTTGAATCTAAGACACAAGACTTCACCACATGTTCCAAGCCAGAGAAAGGACTATTGGAATAATCCCTGTGACTATGCACTAACACCTAGTGCCTTCTTCTTGAAATGTTCTTTTCTGTCCTTACCCATTCTACTGAGAGGTATCTGACCTCTCACTACTTAAAAGTCAAGCTGAAAGATGAACCATGCAGTGACTTCTTTTTGCACCAATTGTTTGGTATAGCCATTTTTACCTCCTCTTTCTACTCAGTGGTTGGCTACATAGACATCCATTATAGAACTCCTCCAACTTATGTATCTCCTCCACAAGACTGGAAACTCCTCAAGGAAGGGTTTTATTCATAGTTATTTTCCCAACCTAGGATAGTGCCTGGCACAGAGCAAGAGGTCTTCATATCCTCATGGAAAAAAAAAAAAAAAAAGTGAGTGAAGGTAATGAAGATTCCCTGCCTGCTTCAAACAGGCCAGGGAAGTCTCAGCATATTAATTGAGAGAGGCCTTGAATAAATCTGAAAACTATGGCAATTTACTTAAAATATTCATATTCCCTAGCTTTGACTTTCTGGGAGAAACTGTTTCAAAACATGGCATGAGTTGCCCAAAGTGACTTTGCACAAGGCTATGTGCCAGGTGCTTAGGATAGCTTCTTATCTGTTAGTATGTTGAGCAGCAGAGATATTTGCTTCTAACTTTCCAGGGATTCTCTCACTGACTCAGAAAGCTTCCTAGTAAAGGTTTGCTGCAGTTGTAAAAGACATACCAGATTTTGAAAATTTAAGAGTATAGAGTGGCTTGTTTTTATTTTCATATGTCAAGTGACTGTTTTGGACATATTGGATTAACTTAAATATAGTATTAAAACCTACCGACCTATTTATTTTTGTTTTATATGTGAATATTGGACAATTTTAAATGGCATATGTGACTCATATCATTTATTGGAACAATGCTCTTTGTAGTATTCAGCACAAGCAGATTTATTTCCATTTATAGAAACAACAAAATTAATTCTACAAAATGTCATCATATTGGATTTTAAAGGAAGAGAACAGCTTTCAGCTAGAAAATAATAATAAATGTGATCGAAAAAATAAGAGCAATGACAGCTAGTCCTTGCTGAGAGCTTCTTGGTGCCATGCAATTATTAACCTATTTAATACTTCTCACAACCTATGCTATTATAGTAATCCCTGTTACATAGACAAAGAAACTGAGGTACAGGCAGAAATGATAGGTTATCGCTCATGGCACAGTGGGACTGGGATTCAAATCCATGCCATTTGGCTCCAGACTCCAAGTCATTAACTGATTTTGCTTTGACTGGAACTCACCATGTAGAATCAAATGCATTATGAGGCTCTGAAAACATGCCTGGTGACAGAGACTCTTACTTCAAAGAACATTTGTCTTGCGCAACTTTCTTCCAACTGGCTCATAGAGTCTTTTTGGCTCACAGTTGAGACAAGTCAGCGTTGCTATTAATATAGCATCGATGCCAGGGCCAACTGCAAGGGCTTCTATGAGGTCAGAGCAGGAGCCAGTCTTTTCCTCACATGTTTCAGAGAGAGGGATTATAAATCCCCCAATTCAGCAAACCACACATTCACCACCCACCATTCAGAGAAGAGGAGAAGAGAAAATAATGAAAAGGGAGAGAATATTCTTTCAATCAAGTTGATGGGAACATTTAGATATAAGTGTGGAAAACTCTAAGCAGGGTGGTTTCCCATTTTGTTTTCTTCACTAAAAACTAAATTTACACTACTCTATTAACTTTATTAAGCACTTCGTGAGTCAGATACATTCATTTGCAAATACAAACAGGCCATTCATGCATATATTAAGATTTTAGCTGAATCACCCTAGAATTTGTAAAGGAGCTGTGCACTCTCACTTCCTAAGAATTTCCAGCCCCTTTCTCAAACTCAGAGGTGCTGTGATGTGCTATCACATTCAGTTTCCTAATTAAAAATCACGTTTATGCTTTTCTTCACTGATTCCCATCCACTATGTTTCTTCTAGAATAATTTGTAACAAATCCCAGACAAGCATACATTTACCTTATAAATAGTTCATTATGAATTGCTGATAGATATGGACTTAAAAAAAGAAATCCATAATATCATAATCTCACTTAGAAAATTAATGATAAGCTCTTACTATAAATGGCAACTCATTTTCTGGTTTTCCCACTTGTCTCTTAGAGTTGGTTTCCTCGGATTATGTTCTTTTAAATTCCATTTTTCTTGTGATCTCTCTTTCCTTCCCTATTCTAGAATATATTTAAGGACTCTCTCATAAAGATATATGGGAGGCAAAGCAGTCAATTCCAAAATAAGTGAGGAAACATGTCAAAGGGTGAATATAAGTAAAAAAGATTCATAGAGTCAAAAGTGTATGAAGACCCAAAATGCCAGTAATGACACTACAAGCTCCTGTCCCCCAAGACTCAGACATTTCCTTCTATGCTTTCTTGCAGGCACTTCAAAGAAGGCATGCATGCTTTCGAGGGGTTAAGTGTTGGTAACACAGCAAAATTTCTCAGGAAATCATTCCAGTGGCTCTTGACAAAAAAAAGCTGAGAAATCAGAAACAGACAAACATGATTTCCATAATAGACTTGAAACACAAAAGCAATGAATTTTATTCATAACGATTTTTAAAAATCACATCCTGAATATTGTCATGATACTTCTGTTAATATGCCTTCTTGGAGCATGAAATTTTTTGAGTTCAATGGTGACCACACCCAGATTCTGAAACACCTGCTTAACTGATCCTCCCTAGAGGTCTCTCCACCTAGTCCAGCCCTGCCAGACTGGCCGGAAGAGTACAGTCAACCTGATCTTTGTAAGGAATTACTTTAAGCCTATTGCTCCCTTACTCAGGTTTCTCCAGTAGTTCCTAATATCCACTGTAAGTTCAAGTTTCTCTACAATAGTGCTGTCTCTCAACTGGTTCTGCTAGTATCTCAGATATTGAGTGACGAGAAAATTTGAAAAGAGAAGTTGCTCAAGAGATTTAAAGGTTTCAGAGATACAGAGGAATACAGGAGCATAGGGAGAACCATGGGTTTAGTGACTGAAAGATCACTAAATTACCAAGAGAATTTCTGAAAAATGGATAGAGATGAAACAGGAACTATATTTTGGGCCATACCATTTAACAATTAAATCCTCTTTGTTTATTTTATCTGAGCTTCAACTTTGTAATCTAAGTGCCTGATTCCAAGTTTGGACATATCACTTCCTACTTTGCACAGGTTACTTAACTTGGATGTGCCTCAGCTTCCTTATGTGTACAATAGGCAGAATGTAATCATATACCTGCTGGGAAACTATGTGAGTTACACAGAGGAAGCTCTATGTACAGATTGAGAGCAAAGTGTCTTTGTACCTGGCATAGCAATTCTTAAAGTTTGCTATAGCCTGTATCCCTTTTATTTTTCAAAAAGTTCTCATACTTTTTATCAGTAGAACCATGAAAGGAACATTGTTAAGAGTAAAGAAGGAAAAATTCTAATTTTTTGTTCTTTCTTTTTTTTTTTTTAAATTCATTTATTTGTACATACAGAACTGGGGTACAGGCCAGAGGCTCAGGGGTGGCAAGAGGCTTCACCAGAGACAGAGTGGGGAGTACAACAGGCAGATTGATGAACCTCCGGGGTAGGCAGGGTAGGCGGGGATAGAACTCATGCGGAAGTGGCTTTAGGAAGTGGCTTTAAGAAGTGGCTTTAGCATCTCAGTGCAGTGCTTTAACCCTCTGCGCCACCAGGGAGGGCCCTTTTGTTCTTTCTTTCAACATAGTAACTATGGTAATAGTGACAAGAGAGTAAGGGGAGGCGGGAGTTAGTGCTTGATGGGGACAGAGTTTTAGATCTGGTGTTGAAAGTTTTGGAGATGCATAGTAGTAATGACTACCCAACAATGTGAGTTTACTGAATGCACTGAATTGTATATGCATAAAGAATTAAAATGGTAAGTATTATGTGTATTTTATAATATGTATGACATACTAAAACACAACAAAAATTATAGAAAATAAACTATAGGAAATATTGTAAGAGAATATAAATCTTAAAAATGTACAAACAACACACAATTATAAACTCTCACAGCTTTTCTAATTCATAGACTCCCCCAAACTACCACTTGTTCAAAGATATTCAACAATAGTGCACTTTTTCTGAAGTAGGTGCATGCTTTGTTTTGAGCTACCACAAAGAGGTATGACAAAGCCCCCAGCTCACACCACAGATGGGACCTCTGGCACTGCTGTCAAACATGGAAATGAACACACTGGAGATCCTACAACTCTATTGTCTGAAATTCCATTTGCATTCAGCTATGACCCATGTTTCCATGAGATCATCTTTCATCAGATCACATTACTTATGGAATCCAAGTTTAGAATAAATAGACCAGCATCATTCCTTGGCTACATCAAGGTCTTCAGTGACATGACAGAGTCAAGACATCTGACCCCACTCTTCTTTTTGAAAACAGCTAATTTTTTTTAATTGAAAGGAAAATATACATAAAACTTGGAATCACCCATGTCCTGATTAATGCAGGCAGTTCAATCTGATTGAGAAAGGAGGCTGAAAGCAAATGCATGATTTACAGAGCTCAAGTAACACAGAACCCGTTTAAGTAAGTGGAACACTAAGTGAAATAATTGACCTCCAAGAGCAGTCAGGTCTGGATAGAAAGTTGGGAGTATCCCTGAGACCTGTGAAAGGACATAGAGTTGGGAGCTGAAAGGAGGAGACATTCCATCTTTGCTAAAAGGCAGCATGGGAGTGTGTGGCCATACCTGTATGCTCTGTCTTATATCATCCTGTAGACAATAGTTCATTCCTATAAATAGTCCTCACCTTTAATTTCATATAAAAATGAATGTAAGGCAAAAGGAATTTGTGTGGATTATGCAATAAATGATGGGAACATGATAAAATTAGACTGTCATTATAGTCAATGATAAAATTATGTGATAATACAGATAAAAAACTACAGAAACATGTTTCCTTTAAAATGTTTTTTAAAATGACTTTCCAAAGAGAAGCTCTACTGGCTCAAGTAAAAGACGAACATTAAAAATGATTTAAAGAAAACTTGAAAGATTTCTCAAAGAAGTAAAAGAAATATAGAGTAGTTAAAGGAGTGAAAAATTAATATTAGAGATCGAGATACTCTGAAACATAGGAAGATAGATTTATAAAAATAAAAGGAAATAATAAGGAACCAAATATTTTAAATGATTGGCTCATATCAAAAAGGCCAGGAACAGCAAATGTTGAAGAGGATGTAGTGTATAAGAAGCCCTTGTACACTCTTGGTGGGATTGCAGATTGGTCCAGCCCCTATAGAAAATAATATGGAAGTTCAAAATATTAAACATAGACCTACCATATGATGTAGCAATTCCACTCCTAGGTATCTATGTGAAGTGTGAACAAATTCTAATTCAAAGGGATTTATGTACTCCTTTGTTCATTACAGCCTGATTTATAATAACCAAATTATAGAAATAATGTAAATGCCCAATGACAGATGAGTTTAAGAATGAGGATTAGATTGAGATTAGATGTTGTGTATATGCACAATGGAAGACCACTCAATTGTAAAATATACCAAGCCTTACCATGGGGCAATACGAGTAGAATTGGAGGGGATTCTGCTAAATGAAGTAAGACAGACAAGAAAGACAACTGCTGGATGGCTTCACTTATATGTGGAATATAAAGAAAAAAAAGAAAAGAAAAAGAAAAGAACAGCCTAAACCAAAACAAATCCTGGAAATTTGACTGCACAATCGAGACCACCAAAGGTGGGGGGGGGTGAAAAGCCCCATGGACTCTGGTGGAGGGTTATTAGTACTTTGGGGGTGGGTGTAGCGTGGCAAATTATGTAGTGTTAAAAACAATGTTGCCTCAAAAAAAAAGCTACAATTAAAAAATAGAACACACACAAAATTATTAAAATGATTAGGGATAGATACACTGATAGATATGGAGGACAAGAAGAGAATGTCAATTTTCCCAACTTTCCCATGAATAGTGTGGCCTAATAAAGGAACTACTGTCAGCTGGAATAAATATTTACACAAATAAGACATAAATTTATTATTAAAACTCGGGCTAGCACCCTCCCTGGTGG
>NW_004567111.1:52115673-52122054 GCF_000260355.1 Condylura cristata | reverse complement strand
TAATTTTTTTTTTTACATGAAGGTACAAATCAAGACTTAAGGGAATTGGAGTAGTTGTGGAAAGAATGAGATAAGGCTAAGCAACTGTATGAATCTGACTCCAGAATAGAATATAAAGCAGAAAAAGAAATAGTAAAACAAGACAAAAAGGGAAAGTAGAGAAAAGAAGCAGTTAGGCCAAGTTCCTCATCCTTTATGGCCCATTTTCCAAGGTTGCCATTTAAAATAGTAAGTCAAGTAGTAGAGGTGTCAGTGTATTATTTACAATTATAAAGGTAATAGCTGAAGCATTAATGGCAGTATAATAAGCTAAAATTGGGTAGTGTTAGGTACTACAAGAAGGAATATGTGGAATGTGGTATTTTCTCATCTTCTGTGTAGTGCCTTATGAGATACTATGTAAAAAATTTAAAAACATGAGATTACATAAAAATATAAAAGTAACCACTAAAAACTTCTAAAATAGAAACACATGTACACTCTACAGAAACTAAAGGAATGTGATTGTATTTTAACTTGTGTGTGTGTGATACTGCAAAGGAAGAATGCAACATAGGGTAACCAAATATTTCCCTCACATGAAGAAATATAAATCTATTGAAAGCAAAAGACAAACACATTCCATAATATTCTATGCAGAGACACAGGTAATTACAAATATGCCAGGAAAATGCAGTTAAAAAGAAGTTCTCCTTCGGGCCCTCCCTGGTGGAGCAGCGGGTTATAGCACAGCACTAAGAAGCTAAAGCCACTTTGGCATGAGTTCAATCCTGCCCTTCAGGTGATCCACATGGCGCAGCAAACTTCTGGCCTGCCAACTTGGATGGAGCTGGAAAAGATCATGCTTAGTGAGATAAGCCAGAAAGAGAAGGAGAAATACCGAATGGTTTCACTCATAGCAGGATTATAATGGACCAGGCGAGAAAATAACAAAAATAATGAACAACCATAGACCAGAGACATTCTGTGGGGGTGGAGTGGGGAATGGGATCAAAAATGGGGGGGGGGTAGGGAGGGAAGTGCACGGGATTATGGTGATGGCACACTGGTGATTTGGTGATGGGAAACCCGCGGAGATTATAATTGAGTTGGGGAAAAAAATGTACAAAATGATGTAAAAATAAACTGTTGTAAAAAAAAAAAAAGCAAGCAGGTGGACCATTGAAAACACACCTTGTGTTTGTTCCCAATTTCTTTGTCAAAACTTGGAGTCAGAGGGGGTTGGAAAACATTCTCTGATAAAATATACTGTTTTCACCACAAATATTCAAAGCAGCCTTGCATTTTATAGGGGGGAAGAGGAGTTCTTTTTGTAGCAAAAGCATCATGATGCAATATTATGTGTGATAAAGATAAGTGGGTGTATTTTCTTTACAAAGGCAATGGATCTTGAATTGTTCTTAGCATATCAGGGGCACCATCAGTGCAAATTGATTCACATATGTCAAGCATTAACTTATGCTTTCAAAAACCAGGCACTGACAGGACTGAACTCATCAATCCCTTTGTAGTTGTTTGCAATGGTTCACAGAACAAGAATTCTTTGATCTGTTTCCCCTTTATGTACATCCCAAACATGGGGCACACTCTAGCTATCAACCTCAACAATGAAGGTGAATAAATACTCTCTCTGTGAGAGCTCATGTGGCTATTTTCTGTAACCTGATTTTTTAAAAAATATTTATTTATTTATGCATACAGAGTTGGGGTACAGGCCAGAGGTACAGGGGCAGTGAGAGCATTCACCAGAGACAGAGTGGGGAGCAGAACAGGCAGAATGATGAAGTGCACTGCTGGGGAGAGCAGCGGGTGGGTCAGGAGTGGTCTGCCGCACCATGTGGGTCACCTTTGGGGCAGGGGTCGAACTCATGCTGAAGTGGCTTTAACTTTTTAGTGCTGTGCTTTAGCATGCTGTGCCAGGGAGGGCTCTGTAACCTGATTTTTAATGAATTCTAGAAAATATCACATCATTGACTTAAAGATCTACTGGGTTCCTTTTTTTTTCATCTGCTTCTAATACTGTTTTTTGGGACTTCTTTCCACTCTATAAGATTTCACTAATTTTTCAACTATCAAGACTTCTTTCCCTTTCAGCACAAATATGCTATAGCATAGGAAACTTACAATAAATAAGGGCTTCTCAGGTATCAACTCTGAAAAATTCAAGACATTTCTAGAAGCAGTGTTATGTCCAGCTGCATAGTTTTGCTTTATGAAAGGTTAGACTGCTCTGGTGGCTGGAATTAGAAAAATACAAATTGCATAAAACATATTGCAGGCAATAGTGATTGTACAATAAACCTCTAAAGAATCTACTCCAGTTCCTATTTGTGTTCTTTGTATGGCTCAAACCCAAATATATAGCTATTTCCTTGAGGTGATATGGAGTTTCATGGAATGAATAAATCTCAACACTGTATGTCACTGTGTATTACCTGTGACATTGCCTGTGAGTGTTGTGATAGTAGCTAACCTTTAACAGCAATTTCTATGTTCCAGGTCTGTGTTAAGTGCTTTGCAAGCATTATTGCATATAATCTCTATAATAACGCACTGAGTAAGGATTATTATTATCATCATTTTATAGAAATGGAAATTGATGTTCAAGTATAGTTATAAGAATGGGTTTTCAAATTCCACTTCCCACTAAAAGAAACCAGGTGTTCTTGGAGAAATGGCTAATTCCAGGCCCAGAGCAGATGTACTTACCAGGCTAGAATGACTTATCTCAAAGAACTTGTAAAGACTAGGTTAGGGTGACCATCTTGTCCCAATTTGCACAGCACTTTCCAGATTTTAAAACTGAAAGTCCTGTGCCCTAGAAACCCTTTCATTTCCAGGCGAAAATGAGATTGTGGTCACATCAAATAATAAAGTCTTGTCAAAGGAACACAGGGACCAATTTCAATACAATGAAAAGATACAAAGATGATACAAAATTTCATTTCATTTCCCTAAAGGGTAGGTATGTCATTGCTAAAGAATGCCTTACAAGATGCAAAAGTGATACAAGAAAGGAAATTTGAGCATAAACAAAAATAATAACTGGTGTCTTGAAACACATTAAATATGTATTAATCCATGTGTTCATAAATTTTATTAAAGAGAAAAACACAACTGACTTGTCACCATTGGAGGACATCAACTCATTATTTTGAAAATAAAGCATTTATCTGTTTTTTTTTTCTTAAATGAACAGTATTCTGAGTACTCATATTATAGATGAAGGGTAGTTTCTCCCTATATAATAGTCCAAAAGACTATGAAGAAGGAAGACAAAAATTGGAATATCATCATTTTTCAGCCCTTCATAAATCTGGACATTGAATATTAACAGCTGCTAGTATCACCAAAAGAGAGATAAAACCAAACTGGACATACAACATACCAGAAAAACTGACACCACTTAGAAAGAATTCCTTAAAATCTAAATACAGGAAACCCAGAAAATAGGGGGCCATGTTAAACAACACCCAGAAAGACAATCAACAGAATATAGATTATTGGAAATTCCACTGGACAAACCACTACTTTTCTTCAGTCAATAATTGCACTGAAAAAGATGAAGGCAGAATCTACAGATTAAGAGGTAATACCAGCTAGTCGCAATGTATGGACATTATTTGGAAAAAGATTCAAGCCAATAAACTAGAGTTAGAAATTTTGTAATAATTGTAAGTTCAAATATTGATTGCATAATTTATGATGTTAAAGAATGATTTTTAAAAATCTACTTGTGGGCCCTCCCTGGTGGCGCAGCGGCTTAAAGCACAGCACTGAGAAGCTTGAGCTACTTCTGCATGAGTTCGATCCCTGTCTGCCCCAGAGGTGACCCACAGGGTGTGCAGACCTCTCCTGACCCGCCCGCTGCTCCCCTCAGCAGAGTACTTCGTACATCTGCCTGTTCTGCTCCCTGCTCTGTCTCTGGTGAATCCTCTCACCCTCCGCATCTCTGGCCTGTACCCCAGTTCTGTATGAATAAATAAATAAATCTTTAAAAAAAATCTACTTGTAATGGTGATAGCCTATTTTTTATTTGTTTTAAAATAATCACTATGTCTTAAAGACACATACTGAAATATTATGAATAAGATTATATGATTATATGGCATGGTATCAGAGATGCACTTCAAAATTACATAACTGCAATAGGACTGGGGAAGTGGTTTCAATATCAATGAAAGAAGATTGCCTAAAGTAATAATTGTTGAAGTTGAAAAAGGGGCACATAGGTTTTATGCTATTGTACCTATTATAGTTGTACATTTAAAATTTGTTATAATTAAAAGAAGAAAGATAGAGAGAAGTAAATACAGAAGAAATTATATGTTTTAATGTCATATAGCTGGAAAGTAGATGAACCAGAATTTGAGCAGTTTTACCCTGAATTTGATTTTAAGTGCCATGCTACTTTAAAAAAAGTCTTGAAAAGTACATATTAATTAAACAATGACAGAAGAGCTGAACAAAAGCAACTTATCACTTCTCATCTTCACAGAGATAGTCATTTCATAGTTGAAAATGGTCAATAGTTACTGTGAATGGAGTTTAAGAAAACTGACCTTTGTCTGCATGTTCTGGTTGACATGCAATAATGCTTCTAAATTAATTTTTCTGCCCTCTCTCTCCAATGAAGAACCTCTCATTGCCCTGGAGGGTGCATACACTCCTGGTAAAGAATGCCTTTCAAGACCTAATAATTAAGTATCTTCAAAGGAAAGTCTGCCATAAGACTTTACTTTGCCTAAAAGATGAAACTCAATCTCAGTCATTTCATGCCTCTGAGTTTCACTTAGGGATTTTGTAAGTCAATTCAGGGTTGACTTGTTGACTTCCTTCCTGATTCTCAGTGAAATTATATCAGAATTCTGGGTATCTCAAGCAATCAGTTCAAGGGAGGAAACAGGAAGAGTGTCTAGTCTTTGCCATATATCCATGGGGCATCTGTTATTATATCTTTAGTGATATTGGCCACAGACATTGCAGATACAATAATGTAAGAGATATGTTACCCTCTCTAGTCTCTGTCCAGAATGCAATCAAGTCATTTTGCACCCCTCTTAATCACTTTGTAAGGATTTTTCTGGTTCACTGACTTCTGAAAGAGAAAATTTCTCTTGAATACTCTTCTTCACCATTGAAACAGTTCCAGACCTGCTGGATTTCCTCGTAAAGTCTAGTCTTGTTTCTCTTACCCAAGGAGTTTTTTTTTTTTTTTTTTTTTTAGGTTCAATTCAGGTCATAGAACTCAGGTCTCCTCTACTTTTAGATACTCAAATTTAGATACTCAAATTTCCCGGTGGTTCCATTATTCTTGTGGATCCCTTGTGGATTCTGACCTCAGGAGAAGAAAGAGTGCAGTGTCCTTTGCCAAGCTCATTGAGTATTGATTTACTTTTACTCTCTCTTCTTCCTCAAATCCAAGGAATTTTTATCTACTAGTCACTGGGAAGAAAACTGACTCTGTCTACCCATGTAATCTCCCAAGTCTTTTGTCTCACATCTGGACCTCAGATTTTGAAGCTCAAAAGCTAAGAATCAATGTTTTATTTTTGTTCTCTATAATTACTTGTGCATGTCTTATTGTCAATAGATTCTCTGTATCTGCATCTAACTGACTGCATGATGGAAGGTGACAGGGACAACATAAAAAAGGCCAAGCTATTAGCACTTTAAAATACTATCTTGCCACATAGGAATAGTAATTATGCTTGGTGGGCTGCAGCAGAAGTCCATAAAACCTAGAGTGCTTTTTCTTATATCACTGCTTTTGAAGAAATGGGTTTCAATTGGTCCTTTCCAACACATGTTACTATGACCTATGCCATTTTCTTTTTAGGTGAGATGAATCTTCCTGTTCTAGTTATAACTGATTAGACCTAAGAGTAATTAATTAACACTATAAATTAGCTAATAATTATGATTGAGCATGAGGAAAGCCTCTGAGAAGGCTAGGCAAGATATTTGACCAATGAGGTGAAATACTGGCCAATACTTGGATGGGTGCAGATGGACCTAACTAAATCCTTCCTTTATGATTAATGGTTGCTTAAAGAACAGAGGAGGTAATTTAAGTTAAAGTAGTCATACAAATAATGGTCCTGAAAATAGGTAATAATTGTGTCTTGAATTGAGAAGGGAAAAAAGTAGTAACATGATTTGTAAACAATGGTCACAGAGCAAGACCACAGTGAGATACCACTTTACATTAGTGAGAATGGCACATATTAAAAAAACAGGCAATAACAAATGTTGATGAGTATGTGGAGGGAAAGGAACTTTCCTATACTGCTGGTAGAAATGCAAACTAGTCCAACACTATGTATACAATTCCTCAAACTACTTAAAATTGAGCTACCATATGACCCAGCAATTCCACTC
>NW_004567111.1:52056867-52115543 GCF_000260355.1 Condylura cristata | reverse complement strand
AGATGTGATTATCTCTCTCTCTCTCATTGTCTCTGTCTCTGTCTCTGTCTCTCTCTCTCTATATATACACATGTATATATGTATATTGGAATACTATTCAGCAATCAAAAGATAAACTCATGCCACTTGCAGCAAAGAGCTAGAAGGGATGTTCAGTGAAATAAGCTATTAAAAAGAAAACTATCAGATGGTTTCAGTTATAGAATGAATATAGGGGAATCAAATAAGGCATCAGGGAAAATTATAATAAATAAAAAAACTAACAAGCAACTATAAATCAGAGACATTCTGCAGAGGAGGGGGAGAGAGAGGAAAGAAGGCAAGAGACTGTGGTGATGGTGCATGGGTAAATTGGTGGTGGGAATTTTATGGGGACTACACCTAAGAGGAGAAAGCAAACACTGTACAAAAATGAAAAATGATGTAAAATATATATAAATGAAAGTAAATATCACAGAGAGCAGTTACCATAGCTGGATCTCCTGATAGTGTATATAATATTTTCTTCAGAAGATGGGACAGTTTCTGAAAAGGTACATTAGTTATGTGCTGTTGCCTAACAAAACAGCACTTATTAATGCAGCCTCTGAGGGTCAGGAATGCTGAAGTAGTTTCACTGGATGATTCTGCCTCGGGTTCTCATTGGAGGTGGAAGTCAAGATGTTGGTCAGGTCTGAAGTGACACTGAGGCTCACCTAATTTGAAAATGTTTGCCATCAAGTGCCAATGTGTTCTTCATTGGCTAACTCTCTTATTTCCTCCAACATGGACCTCTCCATAGGACAGCACCCACCTGGGAGTCAGCATTTCCCAGACTGAGTGATCCAAGAGACAGCACGACTCTAAAAAGGAATGATGTCCATTTATGACCTAATCTCTTCACTTATGTACTCTTAGAACAGAGTCAGCAATCCAGCTCTAACCAAAGGGTGTGAATACCAGGAAGTGGTGGTCTTTGGGGCCATTTTGACTACCTTTCACACAAGAATATGTCTAGCGCTGACCTGGGCATAGAAATGGCTGAGGCTAAAAATTCTGCACCATGGCTTGGTAGCTTAGGGAATTTTTCTGGCTATCCAGAGTTTTAGTGTAATCACATCAGCTTTCCAAGAGTGAATATAACCATGGATCTAAGTTAGATCAATATTATATTGCTATGTTATTTTGTTTAACAGAGACAATGACAGTGGAGGATAGAAAGGAGATTTTGCTTACATCCTTTGTTTGCAGGACCTCAGGCCTGCTTAAATTCATTGCACACTCAGCAAATGTCATTAAGTGTTCAGGAATTTTTGTTTAGAAAACAGTTCTATTCCAAAAGACAATATGCAGGGTATCCTTAGAGACTATTCATGTCTCCACATTTATAGACTTCTGACAAGAAGCAGCTATGACAGGAAGTATTAGAAGAACCTGCATCATACCATAGTCAATTGCCTCTACCTTTTTGAGAGGCACCTAATCAGAAAACTGGGGATTTCTTAGTGTAGTATGATAATGATTTTGTCTTTTAAACTTTATGGTTTTGAATATATCTACAGTAGTATCTGTATTTATTATTAGAATTATTAATAGAAGACAGAAGTACTTCTACCTTCCAAGGTCTGTGAATTCATGATCAAGACCAAATATACAGAGAAAAGGTGCATATGTGGCTGACGAGGGTCTATGGGCAGCAGGTTTCCACTTTCTGTGTAAGCCTTGAGGAGGAACTGATGAAAAAGGAACTGATTCTGTTGTTCTTTCCTAACAGAAACCATAGGAAAACAGGCATTCCCACACATTGCTGGTAGGAAGGTAACTTATTCATAAGCTCTATGGAAGTCAACTTGGCAATATATATCACAATTACAACATGTTAATACTCTTTGACACAGAAATTCCATTTATATTTTATATTAAGAAAATATTTTGGGCCCTCCCTGGTGGTACAAGTGGTTACAACGCAGCACTATGAAGCTATCTGCAACCACTGCGGCATGAGTTTGATCCCTGGTCAAGGAGGTGACCCACATGGTTCAGCAGGCCTCTCTTGTGTTGCCCACTGCTCCCCTCAGCAGTGTATTTTAGTAAATCTACCTGTCTGTTCCCTACTCTGTCTCTAGTGAATCCTTTTACTTCCCACATCTCTCGCCTGTATCCCTGTTCTGTATACATAAATCAATAAGTCTTTTTTTTTTTAAAAAAAGAATATAGTTGCACACATATGAAATGATATATGTGCAAGTTTACTCATTGTACACTATTAGTAGTAAAAAACAGGCAGCATACATGTTCATAAGTGGAAAAGTGGCACAAAAGTAATTATGTCTTACGTAACAAGTACATGAATTTCCATGTAAATCCTGCACATGAATGTTTATAGCAGATTTATTCATAATTGCAAAAATGTAGAAGCAACCAAGATAATCTTTAGTAAATGGAGTAAACAGTGGTACATCCAGACAGTGGAATATTATTCAAGACTAAAAATAAACAAGCTGTCAAAACCATGAAAAGATCTTAGAGGAAGCTTAAATACATATAACTTAGTGAATGAAGTTAGTCTAAAAATGCTACATAACATATGATTTCAACTATATGACATTCTGGAAAAGACAAAATTTTGGAGATTGAAATGTTTACTGGTTACCAAGGAGTAGAGATGGATAAAAAAGCAAACTAGAATATTTAGGGCATTGAAACTACTATGGATGATACCACAAATGGTGGACAAATGTTGGGCCCTCCCTGGTGGCTCAAAGGGTCAGGACGCAACATTGCAAGCTGGCCGCAGCTGCTTCAGTGCTAGTTTGATCTCCAGTCCTGGAGGTGATCCACATGGTGCAGCAGTTTTCTCCTGTCTCGCCAGCTGCTCCCCTCAGCAGTGTACTTAGGCCATCTGCCTGTTCTGCTCCCCACTCTGTCTTTGGCGAATCTTCTTACCGCCCCCACACCTCTTACCTGTACCCCATTTCTGTATGCATAAATAAATAAAAATCTTTAAAAAAAAATGGTGGACACATGTCACTGTAAGTTTGGCCAACCTACAGAAAGGACAACACACAAAAAATTAACCCTAATTTAAACAATGAACGTCGGATAATAATTATATGGCAGGGTAGGCTCTTTGATGATTAAAAAAGTACTTCTGCCATCTGGGTCATCAATAGAGGGGAAGGCTGTGCATGGGTGGGACAAGTAACTAGAGGGAATTTTTGTAATAGCATCTGGATTTTGTTATAAACCTAAAACTGCTCTAAAAAAATTAAGTCTTGTAAAAAGTATGAGGAAGCTCTGTGTATAGTAACATGGAACACCTTTAAGACATATTATTATTTAATAAAAGTAGGCTCAAACTGGGAGATCATTCAGTGGAAAAAGAACTTTGTGAAGCTATGTATCCACTTTCTTGATGTAGCTTAGTGGTATGAAGGGGTATTTCTCTGAGTTTCCACTGGGACTCATTTTCCTTTTCTAGTACTCTAAAATGTTTGGGGGGAAAGACTGCTCCCCAAAAAATACCTTGTGTTTTTTAAATTTTGTGGTGATAAAAGCACATAGCATCAGATTTATGCCCCTAATAAATTTTTAACGGTACAATATATTGTTGACTATAGTACAATGCTTTGCTAGCGCTAATCCATCTTGCTAAACTGAAACTTCACACCCTTTGATTAATAACTTCTCATTCTGCCTCTTTCCAGCCTCTGGTAATCACATTTATATTCTTTGACTCCATGAATTTGACTATTTTGATACCTCTTATAAATAGGTTGATGCAGTATTTATTATTCTGTGATTGTCTTATTTTACTTATAATGTCCTCAAGGTTCATCCATGTTGTCACATAATGCAAGATTTCCTTCTTTTAAAGGCTGAATTGTAACCTCTATATGTACAGTCACATCACACTTAACAGCTTTTAGGTCAATGATTACAGGTATGACAGTTGTACCAGTAGGCTATACCACATAGTATAATGTGTAGTAGGTTATACCATCTTGGTTTGTGAAATTACATTCTATGACATTTGCACAATGACAAAAATCACCTTGTGATATATTTCTCAGAATGTACCCCATTGTTAAGCAATATGTGACAGTATAGTAAACTAATTTTCTTTATACTATCATGTGTTGATTACATACTTTATGTTGTCTGCCCATCTTTGCTAAAGTGAATAGTGCCATAGTGAACATAGGAGTGCTATTATCTTTTCAGACCCTAAGTTCAATTCCTTTGGATAAATGAGATTGTGGGGTTACATGATAGTTCTGTTTTTAATTTTCTGAAAAGCCGTTATACCATTTTCCATAAAGCTGGACCATTTGCATTACCACCAATTCTGTGTGAAGGTTTCAATTGCTCCATGTCCTCCCCAATATTTGTTGTAAAATATGACTAATTTTATTGTTGTTGTGCTTGGCTCCCAAGTCTGTCCATGGCAGAGTCTGGTGAGAGTGCAGATGTGTGAACTCCTAAAGTCTTCTGTGGGCTGCTCAGCATAGATCCATAGTAGATTCAGACTAGTCAGTTTATCTTGACTCAAAAGCAGACAGTTCATTAACGATAGCATAACCGCCTTTTATCCTCCCTTCTATTGCTTGACTGTAAGGGAGCTACATATTTATTTATTGAGCAAAAAAACCCTTCTGGTTTCAACTGGTAGGAGAAAAGGTCAAATTGTTGAGTCATGATGTAATCAAAGGGCTACTGGTAAATAATTTTGAGGTCACATCTATGGTATAGAACTATTTGGAAGAACAGTGGAGTCTTAGGCAGTTAGAATGCCATTAATGACGTTGAAATGGAAAGAATGTGAACATGCTGGCAAAGTTAACTGTATGGGGACTTCATATGGTCATCACCTCAGAAGGCCCAAACAGGCCTGAAATTGGTGGTAACTCAGAGCTGGTGCCCTTTTAAAGAAAAGAAAAAGGAGGGGGAGGAGGAAGAATGGATCTGTTGTTTCTGGAAGATATGGACAGAAATTCTCAAATGCTGTTCCTTTGTTTAAGGAGAGAAATTATAAGAAAACAAGAGTGAACTAACTCAGAAGGCAAAGAGCATATTCCCACCAGCTCCAAGGCCCCTAAAAATCCTTTCCAGACGCCTGACTTCATAGAAATAGAAAAGTACTAAAGAAGGAAGTGGGAGGAAGGAGAAGGAAGTGAATCAACAACAGAAAATAATGGAGGAAGTACTCTGAAGAAATCATATTAATTTTGACTCATGCAGACATTTGATCATTTTTTTTTCTAAAGCAATATATATAACTACTAACAGCATGTAATTCCATATCAGTTTGTACTCTTACCAAAGTAGAAAAGAGCCACTCAATAATTACAGAGTACTCTTTGTCAGGAGTTGAGGTAAAAGGGAAAATGATGCAGTCAGAGGCCCAGTGACAGATCCCTGTGACACATGGCTTCTCTGAGCAGGGCCCAAGTAGGCCTGTCAAGGCCAAGACCAGCCACATGGTTGGATCTAACCAGGGGCCAGAGTAGCCAGGAATAGGGCCTCAAATCAGTCTGCTCACTGAGCATTTTTAGCCTGGGAGAAAATATTGGTCATGTTGATTTTGAGTACTTTGCAGTAAGCAAGTTTTATTTTTAGCTTGTTGTGAAATACTTATTCCCAAGAATTTTGCTGTACTCTTTAGGGGCATAGCATGTGCTACTCTATCAACTCGATACCAAGAGATCAGCATATTTTACTTTCATAGACTCTACGCACTTTGAATTTTTCAGGCCTTTCCCCTTAGCACCGAAAACTTTGAGTTCTACTTTAAACATGTTTAAACTGGTATTTTTATAATTGCATTAATATGAAGATATACATACTATATTATGTATAAATGTCTTCAACTCAGAAATTAATTTTTCTTTCTGATTTCAAAAGACATTAGGACATTTTTGTGCCTCTAAGCATGTGGCCCTAGCATTGAGCCTGACATGCTTCTTAGATAAATTGGTCTGGATGCCAACCTAAGCCTTTCTTACCTGAATGCCTCCAACAGAAATGGCAGAATTCTCAATTCTCTGCAGCATTCTTTACCAACCAGCTGGCATGAAAATATGTCAAATTCTTTCTCTTTTTTCCCATAATACATGTATTTAGGTTAATATTCTTTCTTATTTCTTGTAGCAACTGAGGGCATTTCAATAATCTTTTAAACTCTACTGCTGGTCCTACATTCCACAATGGTATTCAGAAACATGAGAAGCAAGAAGGGTAGGATGAGCTTTTTAACAAAATAGTTGAAGCAACAGAGAAATTCTGAAACACAAAGGGGAAAACATTATTTTCATTCCTCTAATGGGTTATCTAAAAATCAAGTGCAAATGGTCAGTGATTATTCAACTCATAAAAACATGGAAGAAGCAGCAGAGAATAAAATTCAAAAAGGCTAAAACTATACAATTTGAGGTTTGTTACTGCCATATGTGGATAAGAAAGGTAAAATATTAGCAATTCTTTTATTATTGAGGTAATATTGATTTAACAATGCTATATAAGATTTGTTATCACATCATGTACAAATTTTAGATCTGCAAAATCTGTCTTGGAAAAATTGGATTAAAAAAATGAAAATATAGAATACAATTCACACTAGCAAAACTCTGAAATACTATACATAAAAGTAATCAATGAATAAAACTATGAAAAGGTAAAAAATGGAAAATAGTTAATCCTGCTTTAAATAACTTTTCTAACACAAATGTAAAATATATTTAAAAAAACTGCATTATAGAAACTTTATCACATATTAAAATATAGGTATTATTCATGTTATCCAATTCACTTTGGAAAATTAATCATGTGATTAAAAAATTTTAATTAAAATGTTGATAGCTTTGAACACATACCCAGTACAACCTTATAATTAAAATGACAGAATTAACCAAAATTCAGAGTTAGAATGGTAAAAAGAATGCCCTAAAAGTCTTAGTGCAGTTTCAAATTACTAAAGCAGTTTACTTAAGAAGTCTAGTTACCTGTGATTAGTTATCTGTAGACCATTTTAACTATATGGGATTTGGAGCTATCCTGGAAGGATTTATCAGTGGCTAGCACTGGGGAGGGATATGGAACCATGAGACACAATTAATGAGCATTTTGCTTTTTTATTCTGTATAAATTGCATTCACCCCACCAACCAGCTACAACCAAAAAAGAGGCCGATTCTGCCCTGCACATTGCTGGCCCTGCATTTCTACGGCAACTGGAGTATTATCTAGTGTCTTCAACACTTTTCACACTTACACTCACTTTCTGAAATTACAGCAAGTTCTGCTTCAGCACCTTCTTTTTCAATCCACCTTATAGTCAGAAAATATATACATGTTTATGGAGTAAGATAGGGCATGCAATACTATCCCAAGTATAGATGGGCAAATGGAGGATGAATTTATAATTCTCCCTGTCACAGAATTGGGCTTACAACCCACAGTTCCAGCTCAGACATCCCTCTTTTGCAAGGTTGCTCTTCTCAGCCTTTAACCTAGTAGGTGTTTCATAATAAATGTGCTAGTTAAAAGAAGACAGATCCCTATCCATTTATTATATCAAACACCTACAATGGCTTCCCACTGCTAATTAAAATAGCCCAACTATGAATGTGTTGGGAAAATAGGGACTTAAAAATGAGGGGGAGGGATGTATTTATATTGCAAAACTATTACTTTCTAAATTTCTAATAATTTAACACTTTAACTCTCCATTGGATCTAGTAATTTTTAAGGTACACTTAGAGATGACAAGAGGAGAGTAATGAGGCCAAAATGTATGTGCTTCTATCATTTCTGAAGAATATAAGTTGGCTATAAAGTAACACATTCTTAATAAAGTAAAATTCTGATTCTCTAAGCATTATGACTGCAAGCTAGTCTTGCAGTTTTGCAGTTAAAGGAAAAGAAAGACCCAGCATCAACTCTGCCTCCTGCTATGCTCTCTCTCTCTCTCTGTTTCCCTTCCTGTACTTGAGTGTCCTGGCTGCCCTAAGAGTGTATGACAGGGTTCAGGGTGAGTCTATGCCTAAATTCATGTTTTTGTGTGAAGTTTCCAGCTGTTCTCAGTCTGGAAAAAATGAACAAGTTACTTTGAGGCAGATGCCTTTTCTTCTTCTTGGAGTCCTAGGTGAGACCCACTTAGTTCAGCAAGTCTGAAGTGAGCATACACTTCTTGTCAAAGGAAAAAAAAAAAATGTGGTAAAACCTTTCCATCACCCACCTTAGTCCCTGTTAGTATGTAAACTTTATGAAGTAACGGAGCACTTTGCAGACCAAGTTCAGAAGTATTGTGAGGGAAATGATCCTAGAAACCTAGTCTTTCTGGTAGACTAAAGTTTAGAAAATCTTTCTGGGTAGAACAGAGTTGCCATGTCAGAGATTTTTATGCATTCAAACTCAAAGTGTCTTAAGAGTTTAGAATAAACTTATTGTTAGAAGAAGTGGAGAGATGGGTATTGCACTTGGAGAGATTAGAAGGGTGAGGAGCACTGTTTATATATACTGATTAATATAACTTATAAGCAACTTCAGTGGGTCTCTTTGGCATAGATTTGATAAGCTCTTAGGACTTAATTAGTTCAAAAACAATAAATAAAGAAGCATAAGATATAAGATGGGATCTAATATCTGAAAATTAGTTTCTAATCCTATCATACCTGGCTTTCTCATTATCTCTAAATATTTGCATCTGAAACCACATTACCATAATCTTGCATCACTTCACCTGTGATTCCACTTCCTATTTTTGGCATGTATGTGGGCTAAGCGCATCAGGTTAGTACTAATTATTCAGGAGCTACCTCAGAAATATGTAGATACTTCTAAAATCAGGGCAAAGAAATTTCAGTTCCCTTTGTCCTCTCCCTGGGGCTCTCCTTCTCAATTCTATGTTTAATCTGGAAACTCTTCTCTAGGTATCTTAACTTAGAAACTTCACCTCACAATAGGTCAGTATCTAATAATAATCATAATGCTCATATGAGTTCCCACCCCAGCAGTAACTAAATGGTTGCCTGGAAAGACAACTAAACTCTAGCAGTTTCAATTTATAGAAGAAGAAATATTGTAGAGACCTAGAGGTAAGATAAAATTAGATGAATACTACAGATATTTTCATCTTTAGGGCAGAGCATTAGAGAAAACACAAGGAGAGGATCAGAAAATTATAAACCTTTTGGTATTTCTGAGAAAAAGTCCATGAACCATCTGGTTTGCTGATTGCCATTTTTCTGATACTTCGCTCATGCTAGAAACTCAAAAAAACTGTGTCATAAAAGAATGGCAAACTTTAACTCAATTAGCTAGTAGATACTGAAGTTTGGAGATAAGCAAATGGATGTATAAATGATTCTGACCTAGAGCTTCCTCTGGATATCTCAGCAATAAAGTAGAGAGATTAAGAGCTCTACTTCTTGGGCTACAAATTCTTATAAGACCAGGATCCCTTGCCCCAATGGGAGGGACTTTGTCTAAACTCAGTTTCCCACAGGTTTTAAGCCCCCCAGCCCTAGGCCTCTGAATTCCCTAACATTGCCCTAAATAACTAGATCTTAAGCTTAGACAAGTTGGTAGCCAAGTTCAAATATCCATACCCCAACTCCTTACAGAGAAAGACTGCTTTCACTCTGGGGAACATCACCCAGAAAGATACCTCACTCCCAAAGAAATGGAGAGCAAGAGGAAATGGATCTCCCCTTGGAGAGTGTTTTGTCACTTTTTGGTCAAGCATACTTCTCAGAATGTTCAGAACAGAGAGGACATACCACTTACAGAACCCTTTTTTGGGGTCTTACCCTGTTCACATCTGATCACTCAAACCCAACTCACAACATCAAGAGCTGGCCTAGATTTACAGTCATTTTTAGAATCACTTAACAAATATGAGAAGTGAAGTTCTAATAAATTGAGTGCCTGCTCATACTTCATGCAGAGAGTAATGACAGGGTGAGGTGTCCAGTCCCTACTTGCTCGGAGCAGAGCTTTGGTTTTGTCAAATGAGTTGTGTGGTCACTTAGATTGGTGAAGGATGACGGATGCATGTATTGGAGTCCATGGTGTAGAAGAACTTTGACGTAAGCTATGGAACCACAGCAATCCTCCCATAAATCATGGGAGTCCAACCACTTCCCAAGATTTTGCCAAATTCCTTTTGGGCTTATATTTTTAGAATAATCTTTGGCATCCATTTGAGGAGTAGTTGAATTTAGAGAGCTCAGTATTCACATTTCCAAAGATCTCAAATATAATGTTTAAGTTTTGCTTGAACATAAATGATTCCTTGTAAAAAAAAAAAAGTTATACTTCCACCTCATTATATATATATATATATTTTTTTAAAGATTTATTTATTTATTCATACAGAATGGGGGTACAGGCCAGAGATGCAGAGGGTGAGAGAATTCACCAGAGACAGAGCGGGGAGCAGAACAGGCAGATTGACGAAGTACACTGCTGAGGGGAGCAGCGGGCGGGTCAGGAGAGGTCTGCCACGCCATGTGGATCTCCTCCGGGGCAGGCGGGAATCGAACTCATGTGGAAATGGCTTAAGCTTCTTAGTGCTGTGCTTTAACCCACTGTGCCATCAGGGAGGGCCCTATATATATATATCCTTTAATTGATCTATTGAATAAACTAGGCTGTTTGTCCTATAAAGTTTCCCATAATTTGGTATTTTGCTAATTGTATCCTTAAAACATAAATTAATATGTTTCTTTGTTAATTCATTAGTTTTCTTTTTTATTTATTAATTAGAATACTTCAATAAGAGCAGCTTCTCCACATCATTTTGTTACCCAGATATATCTTTCTTACAGGAAAGGCAGAATAGATGTTTGATTCTCTTCCTTAATTTATCAGTTTTCAGAAATGATAAATCTTCGAGTATTACTAAATTATAAAAACAGTCTGAAGTAATGATTTTTTGGTATCTTTTAACTAATTGCTGTCTTTTTTTTTTTTTTTTGGATGTGTGTTTTTACATCTTTGGTTAGGGGGATTCTTTCTGAATTGGCTTTTGAATTAATTGGCTCATTTTGTATTCAGATCTGCAATCATCTTTCTCTAAAGAACCTTGGTTTCTTTTACTGAAAATGTATCTAGAGACCACACTGGGGATTAGGGGTGGTTTATTGTTATTAGGTTGGTCACTGCTTCTTGGACTTTTCTTTCTTTCTTTTTAACGACTTATTTATTTATGCTTACAGAACTGGGGTACAGACTAGAGGTATAGTGGGTGAGAGGATCCCCCAGAGACAGATTTGGGAGCAGAACATGCAGATGTACTGAAATACACTGCTGAGGGGACCAGCAGGTGGGTCAGTAGAGGTCTGTCACTCCATGTGGGTAAGCTCCCTGGTGGGGGATCGAACTCTTGCTGCAGTGGCTTCAGAGAGCTTTAGCCCACTGAGCCACCAGGGAGGGCCTAGGCTTTTCTTTTTTAAAACAGGAAATATGCCAGTGGCTCATACTGATACTTCCCATTCAAATTTAACTCTGTAGAACCTTAATCTCTATGATTTTATATCTTTATCTCCTTTCTCCATGCTAAGAATCCAGGTTCTATATGAAGTGGGATTGAAAGATTAGAAGATCACATACTTATTCATTTGCTCTATTCTACCAGATACCCATACAGCTTTAAAGTAACTACTGGTACCAAAACTACAACCAATACCATATCTAGTATCAAGATTTTGGGGAGGGAAGAAGGGAAAAGGATTTTTTTTGAGTTCTTTTTGGTATATGGAGTATACTAAATGCTGAATTAAGTCACTGAAAATAATTATTTCCTATTCCATCCTTCAAATTCAAGCTACTGGTTTCATTTTTTTCTATTTTTAGGTATTTAATTTGTGTATTATTTTATTCAATTATCAAAGATAAGGGATAAAATATTTATATCTAGAAATATACTCCTATGTGATCCAAAAGCCTAAGTACAACTGAAATGATTACTATATACTAGAAAAACTCCTCTGATAACACATGTTAAACATCTAAGGGTGCAAAGATCATGTTGATTTTTCTCTTTTTGTGGGTGCAATTGTCCTCATTGTCCCAAAATTTTTTTACATGTGAGAACTTTATTTTCTATCACCAGACCTTATTTTCTGAAGGATAAGAGGTGGTAATCCTGACATTATGCAATGTAAAAGCCATCCCACTAGTGGGGAAGAATGTGAGCAAGTATATGTAGGCTCTGAGTGATTAGACCCTGTTCTATGTTCTAGGCAGCATGGAAGTCTCAAACCTTATTTTTTTAAGTTACTACTGCATTCTACTTCATAAAAGCTAACATTAAATACATTTGAAAATTGCTTTACAAATTACATACCATCATAGAAATTGGCATGCCAGAAAGCTGCAACATATTTTTAATGTATGATTTTCAATCCTTACGACACAATCCTTTAAGTTTCTTGATTAGGAGACAAATGCAGGGGGCTACTGAACTGTCGTCAACAATACTTCCAGGCTAAGTTGAAAGTAGTCTCAGTTAACTTGAATTTGCAAACACTATTCTTATTTTAAAAAGAATTCTGATCTGTATCATTACAAAATTAAAAGACACCCATAAATAAATAATGAAAGGTAGCATTTATAGAGTTCATACCAATTATTGTCCTGGATGCTTTACATATATTAACTTACTTTATTACTATGATAGACCTGAGTTATTTATTGTTGTTTTCTTGATTTTGATGATAAAGAAATTGAAGCACAAATAGAATGGTAAACAATTTGCATGACTGTTTGTATGGGCCAGAATGGAGTTGATAACATAATGAACTAACCTCAAATTTCGGTGGCTTAATACGGCCTTTATTTCTTATCCACCATATATGCTCCCTTGGAGTTATAACAACAGCTCTATTTAATGTAGATATAGTCATGGTATAGACTCACTGTTGCTACCCAGAAATACAGGCTGAGAGAAGCTCTTGTTTAACCTGTGCTTCCACAATTGCTAAGGTGAGAAAAATGAATCAAAATGGAAAATTGCATGTGTCTCTTAAAGCTCTTACCCAGGAGCAGTGCACACTTTTGCTCATATTACAGTGGCCAAAGCAAGCCATATGGCCTAACCTCACAGAAAATGAGAAATGCAGTCCTACCTTTGTCCCAGAGAGCCAGAAATACTGGATAGCACTAATGACCATCACAGCCAATAAGTGGAGAATTGAGACTATTAATACAGCTGAGGGTTTTATGACCTGAAATTTTAATATTGTGCATATTTTAAATTGTGCCACTTTCCCCTCATTTCATTAAAAATTTTAATGATATGCATATATACTACACACAGTGTATTCTTAACAGCAACTTATATGTTTGCAACTTATTAATAAATATATACTATATATACTAAGGATGGATGTCAAAAAGAATAGTTCTAAGAAGTATGTACAAGAATGGAAGTTTAGAAAAAGCTCTTCCAGGCAGTCACCAAGGTTTTTGAGTTGGAGAGAATTAGGATCAAGTCTTAAAAATATAACAGCAGGCCCTCCCTGGTGGCGCAGCGGGTTAAAGCACAATACTGAGAAGCTAAAGCCACTTCCGCATGAGTTCGATTTCCGCCTGCCCCGGAGATGACCACATGGTGTGGCAGACCTCTCTTGACCCGCCCGCTGCTCCCCTCAGCAGTGTACTTCGTCAATCTGCCTGTTCTGCTCCCCACTCTGTCTCTGGTGAAGCCTCTCACCGCCCCTGAGCCTCTGGCCTGTACCCCAGTTCTGTATGCACAAATAAATAAATCTTAAAAAATATATATATATAACAGCAAAGGTGGATCACTCAAACCATAAGTCTGCACTCCAGAATCCTGTTGATAGAATTGTGCCATGTGTGAATCCATGAATTGCCTAAATGCTATTCAGAAGCAGTTTTTAACCTTTTGTGCTCAGATAAGAAGAAAGCTTTAACTATGTCTTTTTCTAATTACATAGGTGTATCTTGAACTTGAAATCTTGTGTTGCAGTTTCATAGGGTCTAGGTGGGAATATAGTGCAAAAAAGGAAGAAAGTGTATCCTATTCGCCTCAATCTTCCTAAAAGTCATTCTTGGTCTATTTATAGTTTCCTTGGAGCTCAGGCAGTCCTGACCTCATTGACACATCAAGTAACTGCAGCCTCAGTCATCCACAGTGTCATTTTTGGCAGAAGAAATATAACTTGGATCTGCAATTTATTAGTAATGGCCATTAACTTTCTATTTATTTAATTTTTTTCCTTTTCCTCCTATGTCCTCGAATCACATTGCCTTTCCTGGTTCTTTATTCTCTTTCCCAAATTTATTTTTTCCACTGAAATTCAAACTTATTTTCTTAAACACCTTCTTTTCCCTTTGAATCTGTGTAATATTTTTTTCTTTCCAAACCATCTATCAGCTATTTGCAAGAGATTCTTTAGGTCACATTTCACTTTGTAGGTGAACACACCCAAACTATGTTCTCTGAATGAGATCACAGCTTTTGAAACTGAAAGAACCAAAAGAAAATTATCTCCTTCCATTCTCAACTCACCTGTCATTTTTTTTTTTCTTTTCTTTATTTGCCTTTCTTCTTGCTGCTAAGGGTGAAATGACCCCTCTCCCATTTGAGACAAGTCCTCTGTGCACTGGGCCCATCCCCCCATCTAAGGCCTGGATCCCATCACCCAGTTCTAGCAAGGCCTTTGCTCCTGAACTTCCTCCCCTTTATTTGCATCTTACTTTTCCCCTTTATAACAGATTATTCCCATTAATATCCAATATTGGCATAATAATGCCCATCTTAAATACACAAAACTCAGGTGAGGTATTATATTTTTATTGTGCTCTTCTTAGCAGCTACCATCTTCAAGTGTTGTCTCTACTCACTGTCTCCATATCACATTCTGTTTTTAAAAGTAGCAAGAGGTTTTATGTTTCAAATATTGGGACAACGTTTTTTTTTACCCACTCTCCCATTAAATCCCAGAACTTTGCTTTCTGTGTTCACTATTGGTCAATAAGTCCCATTCCCATCACTGTCATCTTATTGAACATTTTAGAAACTTGAATTCTTGCTGTCTTTTTGCATAAATTCCCATTCATCCTTTGAAAATGGAGATTTTCAAGAGATTTGCTAGAAAAGTTTAAATGTGTTTTTATCCAATGCCAACCTCCTTGCCATTGATCTCATGAAATACTGTGACTAGAAAGTGTGAGGTGTCTGCTGTGTTAATGGGATTAAAACTTTGAATGTGTTGGTAAGCAGGAAACAGGTGCCCAGAAAAGTCCTATACACAATGGCTAGTTTGCTGTGTAATTAACGGTGTGATCATGTTCAAACTATTTACCTTACAAGACCTGACGTTCTTTCAGATTCAAATAGGGAGTAATGTAAGATAAGCCTTTTCCACCTAGGCTACCTGTGTCTTTAGGAGTATGTAGCAACTGAGAATTGTTCAAGCTGGGAAAACCAACATGTTTCCATGATATGTAAATTAATCCTCTTCCATGTCTTCCATATATATACACACACACACACACACACACATACATATATACATATATATATATAAAGTTTCCTGTATAGATAAAGTAATTATTTATTTGTATTTTACATTATTCTTCCTTTTTGTACAACATATACTTTCTCCTCTCATGTGCAGTCCCCATAAAATTCTCATCACCAACTCACCCATGCACCATCACCATCACCCTAATCCCTCATGATATTCCCCCCCATTTGGATTCTTCTCCCTCCCTCTTCCCTGTAGAATGTCTCTGGTTTATAGTTGACTGTTAGTTTTGTTTTTGTATTTATTATATATTTTTTTCCTGAGTCCTTATTTGGTTTGCCTATATTCCTCCTATAAGTGAAACTATCAGAACTTTTCTTTTTCCTTTTGGCTTTATTTCACTAAATATAATCCCTTCCAGCTCTGTCCATGTTGCTGTGAATGGCATGAGTTTGTCTTTTTAATTGCTAAATAATATTCTACTGTGTGTATGTGTGTGTGTATGTGTGTGTGTGCACCACATCTTCTTAATTCAGTCATCTAGTGGGTTGTTTTTATTGTAAATAGTGCTGCAAGAAACATACAAGTGCAGGTATCCTTCTGAATTAATGTTTTTGTGACCTTTGAATAGATTTCTAGGAGTTAAATTTCTGGGTCATATGGTAGCTCAATTTTAAGTAGTTTTAGGAAGCTCCACACAGCTTTCCATAGTGGCTGGACCAGTTTGCTTCCTACCAGCAATCCAGCAGAGTTCCTTTTTCTCAGGAGAGTTTCTTTTTCTCCACACACTCACCAATATTTGTTTTTGCTAGTTTTTGTTTTTAATATGTGTCATCCCTATTGGTGTAAGATGGTACTGGAGGTTTTGATTTGCATATCCCTGATTGTAAGGGATGCTGAACAGTTTTTTAATATATCTGTCGACCATTTGCATTTTCTCTTTAGAGAAGTGTCTTTTTAGCTCTTCTACCTATTTTTTTTTACTGTATTGTTTACTTTGTTTTTATTGAGTCATGCAAGCTCTTTGTAGATCTTTGTGATCAGTCCCTTAGTATGGTGTGCAGAATTTTTCTCCCAATCAGTAGGGTATCTCTTTGTTATAGTTAATGTCTCTTTTGCTGTACAGAAGCTTTTTAGTTTGATGGAATCCATGCCATTTATCTTTTCCTTCATGTTCCTTTGCTTTTGGAGATCTGTATTTAAAGGTGTTACTAAAATGTATTATTATTATTATTATTATTATTATTTTCTCCTATATAGTTTAGGTAAACCTCCCCTATATTTAACCTTTAAATATTGTATGACTAGGATGAAAAATCTATACAAATATGGCCAAGACTTGCACCCCAAGGAACACTCTTAGTCCTAATGGGCTACTGTAGTGCTGGCTTTCCCTAGGATCCTATTTAAAAGGCAGTGCACTGACCAGCAACATCCTATTAGATCCCCTCCAGCTCTAAAGGTGTAGGTCTGGGATGGAATTCATTCCAAGAAAACCCATCTTGCAATTAAGGCATAATTTTCTAGGTTCCTGAAAATGGATGAGAAATTTTAAATATGCAAGTCAATGTTGTCTGTTTTTGAAATGAACAAGAATGCTTATTCATGTCCAAAAAGCCACAAGACACTTAGCTTTTGATCATTGGTTCTGACATTTTTGCCTTCTTTGTTATGAGAAATCTTACCACTATTCTTGGCTGTGGCTGCAGGTATTGCAGTTGCAACCCTTTCTCCCTCTGAGCCGCAATGACATGACTTGGTCTTAGAGATTTTCTCATGGAGGAAGCCTATGACTACCCTTTTCCGTGGGACGAAGACTTCCATTTTTGGATCCCAGAGGAAAGCTCTCTGCTGCTTGTTAACTCAGGGCCTCCCAGAGATGACACCTGATGTTTTTGCAGTAATTTCTTTATTTGGACATACCCAAAGACACTTGGAAGTACAGTCTATCTTCTTGAACTACACTGCTAGCATCAGACCCTCCAAAATTTTAATAAGAGTTTTAAATTGTTTTATTCTGAACTTAGTATGTCTTTCCAAAAAAGGATTTGGCCTACACTTTTAAAGACTTTAATATGTGACAGTAAAAGACATCACTCATCTGCTTTTCCGATCTCGGTACTCTCTACCATGAGGGAGTTCATCCTTGAGAACCAGAAAATAACTTTGAGAGCCTCAAAATCAATGAAAAACATTGGAGAGAGGGGGAAATCCCTCCCCTGTGACAGACATTTTGGGCAATGTAGTTATAATTAATCTTGTCTTCAGACTCCTAAAAGTGAAGCTCAGTCAACAACGTGAATCACTGAATCCTCTCATGGGTAAGCTGCCTTGCAAGGGTGTTAAATGTCTCACTTGGCACTTTGTTTTATTTAGCTAACTTTTCAGCCTATTTTAACATGTGGAACCTCCTGAAACATGAGCCAGAGAGCCTACGAATCTAGCTCCATTTCGTTCTGGTCTGTCACTTTGGTGTTAGCATTTTCCTCACTCTTGTTTCCAGTTTGAGTTATGAAACCATTTCAGTTCAGTTTTAATAACCTCCCTGGCATGGCAAGCTCTACAAGAGCTGCCAAACTTAATACGTTGACTCCCCGTGAAGAGGGCAGCAGCTCCGGACCTGGGAGAAAGAAGAGGGGGTGTGGGGGACAGGAGAAGGATTTTCTATAAATGCATCCGTTTTCCATTACAGCCTGCTCGGATTTGGTAGCCAACTGCCAGGTGCAGCTGGTTTCCTCTTCGACACACAATCACTTTTGACACTGCTTTTTTAGTTCCCTTGTCTCCTAACTCACCCATGATTCTCTGACCAAATAAACTACACTGTGATGGATCTTTCTGCCTGAGAAGTTTCCAGGGCTCAGGGACTATGTGAGGGCTTAGTTTCACCTGTAGCACAAAACTCTGTTTGGTGTGTTCCATGAGTGTATGTGGAGGTCTCCATGGCGCCTGCATAGAGAAATGTGTCTTTGTGCGATGAAAGCAAGATTCTCTTCTGGAAGTGGACTTCCACACAAGCTGCACTTGTGCTGCTGAAGGTGTCAACACGGCTGAGTCTGCACCACTGGCAGCTGTCCCCCAGCCACTCCTGAACTACAGAACAAAGGCCAGGGCAGGTGTCAGGTCACTACTTTTCAGTCTCATCATTTCCTTAGAAACTGTGCTTATTTTAGACATAGATACATTCATTTTATTGGGTAAAAGACATGAAAACTTTCATTCCTTACAAAATCACAGCACATTTCATGGGGTGGTTAAGCCAATGAAATGCCTAAGTATAAACAAATAGAAAGTTTATGGCAGTATACAATTAGCTGCTTTATAAAAAGAGCAAACATAAGGTACTTTAAATAGCTGTATTTTATTACAGCAATGATTTCCTGTATTTTCTTTTTACAGATTAGGCAAGCTATTCCTTTAACAAGAATAGTTAGAGAAAAATAGATTAGAGGCTGCCCAAACAGGTATAGAAATTCCCATTTGGGAATGTCACCACTTATAATTTCCTTTGGAACCTCAGCTTAATCTTACTAAATTTCCACTAAAATGCTCTAGGAGAATTAAATGGTAAGGGGGCGAGGTAAAATTTCCCCATTTTAGCTGCTTCTTACCACATGTGTGTTTGTGGCCTCTGCAAGTAGAGGTTTTAGAGCAGAAAGCTCAGAGATGGTAAAGTCACTGTGTGGAGAGAGGGCAGCCATCTGGGCAGTGATCCCATAACCATTCTTGGCCTTTTCTGCTAGGCCAAGTGGTGGCTGATGCTGTTACAGGGCACCCCAACTGTGAACTGGGCTGCCTGTCTGTAGGTCCTCTCCCACACGCTTAAGATTCAATTGCACTGCAGACACACATAAAAAGGTTGGATAATGGGTTTATTTACAAGGGGAAAGGAAAAGGAACAACCCAGGGAAGGAAAGAGAGAGAAATACAAGTTAACTAGAGTATCCTACCAGTTCTGCTAACTTGGAACTCCAATAGCACACTGAAAGCTGATCAAGAGCCAAATGACCAGCGGTGAGCCATCAGGCCAAGAGACCCCCAGAGTCCACATGTCTAGTTTTATCCTATCCTGGCTGCTCAGCTCCACCCTCAGGTCCCAGCGTGCTTCTCACTGGTATTGATGTGATTTGTAGTTCCAGTATCCGGAGTGTGGGTGAAGTCCATGAAACCGATATCTGTTACAATTCCCATGGGCATATCCCGCAGGCTGCTGCATCCATGGATAGGCAGAGCATAAGTGAGGTGCTCTTCTGCAGATGCTGGCTGAAACACCACAATGTTGCCTCTGATCTGAAAGTGCCCTGGAATGCAATGAACAAAAGAGGTGTTATATGTAACTTGGAATATACTCTTAGTGTTTTTATCTGTAAGTGTATCTGTAAACTCTTACTATTTATTATCTACAAATTTGGTCTCCCCTAACTTTTTAGTAGCAGTTTGCTTGTTATAACCCCAACTCCCATTTCTTTGCCCTCTGAAGCCCTCTATCCTTCCCACTCCACCCTCATCCCACTCCCCCCACCTCCTTCCCATTTTACTCCCAACCCAACCGACCCCTATCAGCCCATTTGCTGGTACAACCGTCTGTTGCAAGACAGAGGCATGAAGGCCAGGGAAGGGGTTCCATGTCCTCCAAGTACTCCAGAGTTCAAGTAAGCAGGGGCATCCTTCCTTCTGGAACATTCCAGGTCCTGCTAGACTTCTAAAGGAAAAGAGCATGAAGGGAAGAATCTTGCAGGACCCTGAATCAGATTCTCTTGTAGTTCACACCCTGCCAGTTGTTTTTCTTTTAGTTATTACTTTTAATTCTGCCAATGGTATCCACAGCATAGGACCTTTCATGTTTCTGAAATACCACAGAACCTTATAACTAGCAGTTGTTGGTCATGAGGATTTGCAGTTTGTTCATGTGTCCGCAAATAACTAGACTTTTGTAAGCTTTTAAAATCCTAAAGTTTGATTCAGATATATAGCCTTTATTTAGTTACCTAGTTAAATGAGCACAGATTCTTTTATAATAATCAAAAATTATTTTTAAATGTACCAAAACTATCCACTGAACTACTTTTTTACCTATGGGTGGTGGTGGTGGTGGGGGAATACCAAGCATAAAAGAAGTTTAAAAACATGAAAAAATCTTCTGTCATTTTAACCTTAATTTCCTTTTCTCCCCCTCCCCCCATCCCCAAATCTGGGGCCACCTATAAAATTCAGGTTCCTTGAAGAGAACTACACTGAAACCTTGGGAGGTTTATGGGAGTAGCAGCTTGGTTCATCAGGACTTTGTGTTTGTCAGACCAATGGGAAAAAGAGAATGACGTGTTAACCAAGATGCGTTCTCAAGAAAGAAGAGTTGTCGCAGGGCAGGGTCTTCCAAATCTGACTTTACAGAGTAACTTGATGTGTGGTAGGGTAAAAGATGAAGAGAAGGGAAGTGCTGTGGATGGAATGTCTATTCCTGTCCTTCCAAATTCACGTTAAAGTCCACTCAGTGTGATAGGATTTGGAATACGGACTTTTGGGAGTTGATTAGGATTAATGAAATCATGAGGGTAGTGCTTCATACTGGGATTATTGTCCTTGTAAAAAGAGGAAGAGACCCTCTAAATGCCAAGAAGTCAATGTTGTACTAATAAGGAACTAGATCCTTACCAAATGTTGAATCTTCTGGTACCTTAATTTCCCAAGCTCTAGAACTATGGGCAATCAAGCTTATTATTTAAGCTTCCCAGTCTATGGTAACTTATTATTGTAGCTGAGATGACTAAAACAGGAAGAGAATAGGCTGGGTGAGGCAAATTTAGGTTCCGCCCTCCAACTAAAGAGAAAGAAAAGCTAGAGAAGCTTCATTACTCTAGATTTTAGGAGTTATCTCCTATTCAGACAACTGAGTGTGTATGCATATAGATAATCTTCAGACTTATTATTTGATATCAATTCTCTGTTATCACTTAATGTCAAGTGCAACTTAAAATTTTAAGAAAAAAATATTCTAAGAAATACAAAATATTCTAAGAAAGCACTAAGTATTATTTTTACTGTAGAGGAGGAAGAGGAGAAAAAAATGGATTAAAAATTACAAATAATGAAAAAAGATAATTTTATCTTTTTTTATTTGCTTGGGCAATGACATCTGCTATTGTGAAACCAAATCATATATACCTCCAGGAACTCTTCTACAAAGAGTTACTGAGCTGGGGAAAATTCATCAATAGTGCTTTCAGAAATTATAACTCTGGCATGCTTTTGTGGATGACCAGATGCAAAGGATCATCTGTAGTCATGAAAACTCAAGAACTGAGATTGTTAATGTCAGTATATAAATTGATTATTTCTCTCCTGCCAAAGAATCTCCTTGTACATGAATGGCAGCTGTGTCCTTGACTTGAGTACCTGCTTTTCCTAATTAAACGAAGTCCAAACTAATAGACCCCTATATCTTATCAGTGCAGACCATCCTGTTACAGAATAGAAAGAGGTGTTTTCTGAAAGGCTGATTTTTAGCTGTGCCTCTTAGTGCCTAGTGTCTTTCAAATAGATAAATAATATCGGGTAATCATAAATATGGATTACAATGGGATGCAGTATTAATATTTTGAAAAGAGGGAATTACACCAAGAATTCCTTTTTCTATACTAGTCATGGTTAGAGGCAAAGTCTCACATAGTCTGAATTCCTTAAAATGCGTAAAGACTACTAACTGAGGCAATCTGACTTTCATAAAAAGCCACCTTATCAGACTTGTGCCTGATAGACTATTGATTGGATGCTTCTGAGAGATACCAACAGTATGAGGCTTGAAATTGGGGGTTAGGGAGATGGGGTGAACATGGCTTTAGCATTTGACTTGTCTGGATTCAGATCCCAAGCTTGGGCCTGTTCAGATAGAATATTGATGAGAGGGACATTTTAGCAATTGCTCCAGATAGATTCCCAGGCACTAACAGTTCAGGCTTCTCGTCTCTAGGTTCTGTTGAAGTGGTGTGGTGTCTGCATGTTAATCAGTCTGACAGTATCATTGCCTATTGGCAGGCAACAAGTTCTTTAGTGGAAGAAATTTTTAGCATGCCCGTGAATTCCATTTCTTTTGGAAATGAAATAAGGAAATATCAGTTTTCTTAGAAATTCTGCAAATAATCTGCAATCTGGCAAGTATTTTGAATATTGATGGAAGCAATGAAGTGGGTTTAAAATTATCAGACAATTCCATTATGTTTTAAATATGAGGCTTCTTAATGAGATTTTATTAAAGAAAGATTTTTGGGCTCAAAGTATTTGTAAACCTCTGGCCTAATACGAGAGCCATAGTCTGGGAATAAAGAAGCCCACACTAGACTGAGGTCAATCACTCATTTGCTGCAGGCTGCGCTACTGTTTTCTGTTCATTTCTTCAGAGTTAGAACAAGGAAAAGATAATGCATTTGAGGCTTACATGAGGCTTTTAAAAGCCTAAAGCAGTAGATATATCACAGAGATCATCCAAACACCCTGTTTACTTTGTCCTCAATAGAAGTTTTACTGCTGCTGAAATCATCTCAATATCATTATTGTCTTTTATGGCCCATCTGAAAACACAGCTGCAATTAATTAGTTAAGTGTGGAAGAAAGAGAACATTTGATTTGCTTGTAACTTTTTTAAACATTAGGCCTGAGTAAGTTTCTCACTTCATTCAGTTAAAGAAATGATATCTATTTTTGTTTAAATTTGTTTTCCTTCCAAATGCAAAAAATTTTTTCATGGACCCAATCCCAAAAATAACTAGAAGAAATGTCTCCCAGCTCCAAGTAATCACTGTTTCCTGTCAGTTCATCAATCTAATTCCACTAGAGTAAAAACCACCTCTGTTCAATTACAATATGTGGGACACCATCTCTATCAGTAGCTGCTTTTTAGCAAACACAGCGTGTGCGAATTGGACAAGATAAACTTATATTGTGGGAAAATGTATGTAAGCATAAACATGTATCTAAATAGTCTAGTAACATGAAATATTTGTAAAAGCCGGGCTTTACAATTAATCAGTATGCTTGTGAACATTCATAAAAATATTGTACAATAAACACTATGAAGAGATATAAATGTAATATGCAGTGTAAGTAACAAACATTGATTTAAAATTTATGTCTGTTGCCAATAGAGACTTAATTATGAGTTAATAATTTACCATACCATTCATTTAAAGTCTTGATTAGAATTCCAATAATCCAAAGGATTACAAACCATTACCCTCAATTTAGGAAAGCAGATAGTGACTTAACTTTAAAACTATTGTCTTGCTAATTAAGCTATTGTCTTGCCCACAATGCATAGCATTTAGCAAATGGAATCACAACAAGACACTTTTTCTAAGTTTGAAAAATCTTAGGGTGAAAATATCAGCTCTCACTGGTTCCTATAGGAGCTGCAGATGGCAATGAAAGGAAGTTGGGGGATTTCAATTATATGTTTGTTACAAAGGTACCATTTGTGACATTTATATTTTGTTGAAATGAAGATTTAGTTCAAGAAATAATTTTGGTCACTTGGGCTTAAGAGTCCTGTGATGGGGGACTCTAAATTCTCTGTTGGGAAAGGAGATGAGAAAGAAGGAAAATCATTTCCATTGTAGTCCACCCCCATCCTCCTGCTCCACCCCATAAAGGAATTTTGCCCATGTGGAGATCTGCTCTACACTTTTTATGACAGAAGCCACTCATCTGATCGGTCAGAGTTTGACATTTGTGAGACTGTATTTGCAGGGGGAGTGTCTGCACCCTCCTTCTGTTCTCCTGTCAGCCTCCACATCTGTTTGCAGCGCAGACCAGACCAGTTGCCCTCTCTCTCACTCTGTAGGACTTTTCACCATGCAGAATCCATGATTTCTATTCGGGGTGGGAAGGCTCACTCTTGCCTTGGTTCTAAGAAGCGTTTTTGCCTCCTTTTCCTCTAAAGCATTCTCTAGCTTTCAGCTTCTCACCTGGAATAGTAGTAAGTTATCTTGTGCTTCATCTGTCCAGTTATCACTATTTATTCTGTCCAAGAAACTGCATGGGGCGGTGGGCAGGAAATAGAGAATATTAAGGAGGAGAAGGAAAATAGACATACTTAAAAAGAGTGCTGAATAGTTCTCAAAAGAAGGAAAACATGTGGAAGACAAGATCAAACAATGCGAGGCCGGTGTGTCCTGGAAGGCTGTTTTCTTATCCCTCATCCCATCTCTCCAGGACTGGCCACCTGCTGTCTGTGTAGAGATTTTCTGGTGGTGACAATGGATAGAATCAGAGCTGCCTCTAGTGCTCAGAGACAAAACAATGACCAGGAAATGAATAGCTGGGGAAGATAAATTGAAGGCAACACTTTGCTTTTCAAAATAACAATATTTTATTTGATGTGTAAATATGCATTCATATGTAGAAAATAGAGAAAAACAGGAATGGGGAAACAAATACCATCTGCATCCTTCTAAACAGGAACAGTGACTTCCATTCTATTTCTGAGCTCCCTGCAGCCACCTCTGAGTTTCTGAATGCCCCACCTGGTTCTGCTTAGTCCCAGCTGCTGGTCGGGGTACAGGTGTTACAAATCTCATTAGCACAGCTTTGCTACTCACTTGGAGAACTAAATACTCTCCAGTGACTCAGTTCTCCCAGCATAATTCATATCTCCAGTTGATGAGTTCAGAGTTCTGGAAGTTTATATGTTTCTGCTGTCTTCCTCTTGACCTGTTCTGATTAGTCTTTCAAAAAGGATATTTGAGTAAGTAATACATGCACATGTGTTTGGCCCAGCTGTCTCTGATTTCCTTGTTCCAGGTTACTTCCACACCCTGCAGTACCTGTTTAACTTTATGTGGGGAGAGGGAGGTACTACCATTCTTATTTCTTTCCCACAAGTGAATGTAAAAGTAAAATAAGAAGCACTTGCTTAACCCACTTCTCTACAACTCCATCCTAAATTGTCCAAGAAAATAAGGTCCCCATATGATACAGAGTTCGACTTTTTGTGTCACATTATTACTGACTGAGCCAATACCTCAGGACTCGACCAGACCATTTGCATTGTTGAATAGCAGGCCAGGCTGTGGGAAACTAGGATCCTGAGAGCATGACAGAGTTATCAGCCCCAAAGTGCATTTTCCCTTTACTAATTAGGACAAGGTCTGAAAAGCACAGTTCAAGTAACAGAGAATTAACATGATTTGTTTTTTTCCTATAGATGTACTTTATCCCACCATTTAAGCCATGAACTATGCTATCGCATGGTTTCTTTAGCATTCCATTTCTTGTCAACCTCTTCTTTCTCCTCCTAGACCTCCAAGACCAGGGTTCTAGTTTTGATTCTCTTTCTTTTCAAACTCATCCCCACCACACTCTACCCCCTCAGGAACATTTTAACTCTACTTGTCTTCAGTTACCACAGCTGTGGTGCTGATTTGTATACCCTTCCCAAATTTCCCTGACAGGCAGTTTTGCAAAGCTACATGTATTTCTGAACCCTAGTGTTATACTCCATCGCCGTATGACTTTTTGGAAACTTTTTCCGTTTCCAGGTTTCCATTTACTCATCCATGGAGTTGTGAACAGAGCATAAGGAAGTACCTGAAAGCACTGAGATGTTAGTGAAGGTGTCCTAGTGGCAAATTATCTTAGGGGTGTTTGTTTATTTGGAAGTATCCTTGTTTTAATATTTGATTAAAATAAGTTTTAGGTTTTCTTTATCATTTGAATATATAATATACACAAACGTAAACTTTCAAAAATTTAGTTTCTCTATTTTCCTTCAGCCATTCTTCTAAAAGCGCTACTTTTTCTTGCTTCACTTTTTCTAATTCTCTTTTATAAATTTCATATGACAAAATAAATGAATGGTTGATATATTTGAATAGAACTGGAGATAGATTTCCAGAATCAATATTGGTAGGTCAAATAATAGATAAATTCTTTGTGGACAGGTTTTTTTTAGCTATAATTTACATACAATATAATTTACATACACACATAATTTAAAGCAAATAAATCTGTAGATTTTAACAGAGGCACAAAGTTGTATAACGCCACCAAATTTAAAATATGGAACACTTCTTTTTTTATATTTTCCCACATTGTTGTTCAATTTTGTACAATATTTGATTTCTCCTCTCAGATGTAATCTTCATAAATCTCCCACTACCATATTGCCTGTGAACCTATACCATAGTCCCCTATGCTCTTCTCTCTCATTTTGACCCCTCTCCTTCTCCTCCTCTGCTGTATATTTTGGATCTTTAATTTGCCTGCTTATTCTGTCCTTTTATTTTCTGAGCTTTTGTTTGGTTTTCCTATGTTCCTCCTATAACTGAAACCACCTGATATTTTTCTTTTTCCTTCTGACTTATTCCACTCAGCATAATCCCTTCCAGCTCTATCCATGTGGCTACAAATAGCATCAAAAAGTTTATCTTTTTGATCCCTGAGTAGTATTCCATTGTATATACATGCCACACCTTCTTGATTCAGTCATCTATTTTGGGTTAGTAGCTCATTTCCACAAGAGATGGAATACTTCTATCTTCTCAAAAACTTCCTCATGCCTAGTAATATGTTGGAATCAGCTTGTACCACTTTGTGAGAACTAATAAACTTAAATTTTCCAAGCTAGTTGTTAAAAATAGCTATCACTTAACATCAAATTACATAAACTATTAATATTAAAATTCAGTAGATTATATTAAAAAGAAACAACCATCTAAACTGTTTTGGGCTCATCTTCCTAATGAGGGAATAGAAAATCAGACAAAATATATTTTAAAATTTCATGAGAATAAGATTGCTTGAGAAATATGAAGTCTGTATTTAATCGCAGTGTTATTTCAATTCAGTCAATAGCTATCTGAACTAAACCAAGGAAGAAACATGTCACACTAAATAAGAAAATGGTGCCCATTTTTTAGTCAGTTGATTATACTGTGTGAACTTTCCTAAAGATCTATTAGCTGACTATTCCCATTTGATCGTCCCAGTAGTCTTATATACTAGGTGCTGTTGTTGAAGATGCTGTTGTTTTTTAAAGATTTATTTTTATTAATTTATGCTTATAAGAACCAGGGTGTAGGCCAGAGTGTGGGAGGTGAGAAGATTCACCAGACAGAGTAAGGAGCAGAATAGGCAGATCTATTGAAATACACTGCTGATGGGATCAGTGAGTGAGACAGGGAGGTCTGCTGCTCCATGAGGGTCACCTGGACAGAGATTGAACTCTTGCCACAGCAGCTGGAGATAGCTCGACAGTGCTAAGATTTACACCCTGAAGTCCAGTAGATACTGTTATAAAACTAAGAAGATGTTAAGCAATCTTACCAAGATCATATGTTTGGTGAGTGGCTGAGTCAGGAAACAAACAAAGATATGTCTTACTTAGCCTCTGCTTCTCTAATGCTATGCTGAGTTGGCTGGAAAAGCCTGGTCCCAACATCAGCTATACCTCAGCTCAGACCTCACTTTTATATCTAACTGTGTTTTTACAACATTGTTTATAAACTGTTCAACCTTTCAAATCCTTAGTCTCCTCATTTATAATTAGTAAAATTCACTACCTCTCTGAAAATTCACCCCAAATAAACATTTTGTATAATATCATGTATGTTACAGGTACTTGATAAATGTGACACACACACACACATTTTGTCCATGTCTTCAGTTATCTTATTGTTCCCTTTTTCACACTATTACTTGACTATATATACTTATTTATACATTCTTTTCCTATACTCTAGTAGGTGCTAGCCTGGCTTTTAACTAACCTCATATGAATTACTTACTTACTTACTAGTAGTGACATATTTATTATCAATTGCACAATTGCTTTATATAGTTCTAGCGAAACATTACTTCAAGTGTAAAATATGTCTAGTTAAGAACAAATTATCCATGCTAATAAACAAATTTGACACAAACCATTATTTACTGAGCTTAAAGCCACTATTTGTTGAAAAGCCTCAAGTCATTTCATTTTTGTTGAAGACTCATATTTAAGTAATTGTGTAATGTAATCATTCATTACTGTCAAACTATACTTCTCTCTGCCTTCACAACAAAGAAAAGAGCCCAGCATTTAGCCCATGTTTCGCATAATTATTTCCCACTAGGGAAAAAGAGCCAGATTTCTAATAATGCAGGACAAAAGGACAAAGAGATCAACATTGCTAAATATTAACCAGTCATATTTTTTTAAAGATTTATTTATTTGTGCATACAAAACTGGGTACAGGCCAGCATTGCAAAAGTGTTGAGAGGCTTCACCAGAGACAGAGTGGGGAGCAGAACAGGTAGATCAACAAAGTACACTGCTGAGGGGAGTAGTGGGCAGATCAGCAGTGAGAGGTCTGCTGTGCCACATGGATCACCTCCAGGGGCGGGGATCAAACTCGCACTGAAGCAGCTGTGGCTAGCTTACAGTGCTGCGTCCTAAACCGTTGGGCCACTAGGGAGGGCCTAATCAGTAATATTTTAGACCACTTGCTTTTACTCCCTTCACCTTGCTTTTGCTTTATCTTATCATCTTGACCAAAACAAAACCAAAAAAAAAAAAAAAAAACCAACCCAACATAGTGATATTATTATTGCCATTGATTTTTTTTTGAATATGTAACCCTGTTTAATAGCCACTTTCCAATTGTTTTACCCATGAAGGAGTCCATCTGTGTCATCTAAGATAGGCAAAGGCATCCATAGCTCATGTAGGAGACCTGTCACATGTCATGCAACCAGAGAGAAGGGCTATAGAGAGAGCCTGGCTTCTTAAGCTCTTCTGGTAAGAGTCATCTTGAACACTTTCTAAGTACATATCTTCCCAGGCCTCATTCCTACAATTCTGGTTCAATAAATCTGAGCATTTAAAATCTAACACAAAGCCTGGGTAACTTTTCAAACATATATTCAGGTGAACTTAAGAAAACATTATTATAAAGCTTACATGGGCTTTAAAAACATTACCTTTTGATAGGAGAAAACAAATACAATTTATCCTGGTGCTTCAGGAACACCAGACTCTGCAGGCTCTACTTACCTCTACATCTCCATAAATCTGCCTTAGCATATTACACTAACCTTATCTGAGCAATTGACAAACAGGTGGATTTGTACAAAAGGTTGTGAAGATGGAAGAGATGGAGCAGTTCACCTTGATATGACACTGGTCTCTCACAAATCATTTTCTGGGAGAATTCAGTACTGAACTACATTGAGTCTGAACAAGAGCCATCTTAACCTCCCCACACAATTCCTACATTTATTTATTTTTTTTTGAAGATGTAAGTCATTTATTAAGCCCCAGTGTCAAAACTTGAATTTTTAACAATCTGTGTGAATTTATTCCAAGCAACTTTAATTTTTTTCTTATTTTTATTAATTTATATATCTATTTACATTATTTTTAATTTTAAAACAATGTTTACCACCCCTCCCCCACCTCACCTACCAATCATCACCATAGTTCCCCACATTCCGCCCTGTTTTCTGTTTTCTCTGTGAGTATTATGATGACTCTTGATACCCTGGATCCACTGAACGAACCAGGGGTCTGTAGGGATATCAGGAAAAACCATGTCTATTAAAAAATCAACTGCCTAAGCAAAAGCTTGGTAAGAAATTTTATCAAATAATAGCAGTTCCTATTGGATAGACATATATACAATTCAATGGAATCCCTTTTGTAAAAGAGTAAGGCATAGAATTCAAGACTTTCAACTGCCTAGCTTCTTAAACCACTGAGATCCTGAGTGATTATATAGCTCACAATTCCATGAAATATTAGTATTGAGGATTCTCCCCCCAATAATCTTTCCCTTTCCCCTTCTTCCAAATCCAAATAAGCAACTACTATAATCACACAATTTATTAAACTAGGCCTGACCATGTGTCTACCAACAGCCCAGGAAGAGCTGTACAAAATGCCAACTTCAGCTTATAGGAAAACTTAGCTACTTTGCCTTTAATGCAGAAATCCAACAAAATTGGTGATATTTTGTATAATATTTAATTTATGTAATATACCACAATACTATCTAACCACAATGGATGCCATCCATTGAATGGCAACTTTGTTCAAAGTTCTCAGTTGAGATGATAGAATCTAGTCTAATTGAAGCAGAAAGGGGTTTATTTAAAGATATTTAAAACATTTAAAGTCCACATAGTGGACTTTGTGAAGTCTAAAGAAATAGACTCTGATCTGAGTTTGCAGTATATGTCTCAATGCTACAGAACTAGAAAATCAAGGTAACTGCCACCTCTGACATGACCAGAGCTCACGTCAGGAAACTGCTACAGCAGCTGCTGGCTGCAAACCCATACAGTGGTCCCCACAGGAAAATAAATGCTCTGTGACTCACCTCTCTTCCCACAGATTGTGAACACTTAGAGTGTCACTCAGAAAATCTTTTCAGGTCCGAAGCATGGTTCCGAAACATGCCTTCTCCTTTTTTGATACAAATTTTTGATAAAACTTTTCCTCCCTACTTTCCCCCTCCCTGCTCCTGAGTCTAGAGTGTTAGCTGAAGCTTACTTTTAGGAGTTTCCCTTGGCCATAAGAAACTGTATAGCCCAAATATACATTCCACACCATTGACTGGGTACTGCAGGGATGCAAAGACTCAGCTTCCAGAGACACTATAAAGCATCTCACAGAAGAAACTGAAGAATCTATAGCTACTTAATCTCAGTCCAACTTCTTCCCATTAGAAGTAAGCAGGGTACAATTTTTGTAATGAGAAACAAGGTCAAAGCAGCAGTCACGGGTCTTCACTCACAGAGAACAATGGAGATAATAGTTTGGTTTCCAGGAAGCAAAAAAAATGATGCACAGCCCAAATCTATATAACCAAAATAAATAAAAAATGGGTGCTTAAGAAACTAGGTATAGTAGTTCCAGTAAACAGGTATCACGCCTTGCTCAGTCCCTGGTTTGAACTGATGCTCAGGTCTGGAACCCACTGACTGTAGGAAAAGATGGGTCCCCAGGATCTCACATCATGCTGGTAATTTATTCTCCATGGGCCTTCTCAAAGAAACCTACAGCTGCTTACTGGGGTAATTATGCAGTAGAGAAAGGAAAATATTTAGATATTTTGAGGACTAGTGGATATGAATGCCAAATTGACTTTGATAGCTGACTGAGGACTTCAAGCAAAATAGCCCTGCTGTTAGGTATGGGAGCTAGGCAGTAATGGAGGCCCAGGTCTGGCTCATAGTGGATCTGCTGGGTCATCCAGTGGTCATTTCGATGGCTGCTGTGTGAATATTTAGAATGGACATAGTTAGTAGTTGAAAAATCTTCCATATTGGTTTCTTGGCTTATGAGGTTAGAGCTGTTGCAGTGGGAATGGCAAGTGGAAGCCTCTGAAACTGCCTTCCTTTTCCTGCCAAGATCATAAATAAAAAATAATATCACATCCTGGAGTCACTGACAGAAACAGATGCCAAGACAAATACTTTGTAAATTTTGTAAGCTTATGGACTCTAGAGGGTAGGAGATAACCCTCTGCAGTTAAGAGGCCCCCACATCAGTACAGTTTGGGGCATGCCAGAGTATCTTTTCCAAAGCAAAGAACAAGTTATTGTATCTCATACTTCCTACCATTAATAAGGAAGCACCATGCCTGATAGGCTGCTGGGTTTTGGATGAAGTGGATTCCATACTTGAGAATACTTCTCCAACCAATTTTCCAGATATGGGAGCTGGAAAGAAAGGAGCCAAGGGGTGGGCAAGATAGAATGGAGAGAACAAAGAGCAACGAGTTGCAACAGGACCAGCTTTCCATACTTACCATCTAGTAACTTTGGGACTAGGTACTAGTTACTAGAGAGCTAGGTACTAGTACAAGGATACTAGGTAACTATCTGTGGTAGAAACAGTTGCTCTGTGGAATTTGTGGCAAATTTATCCTTATCCTAATACCTATACCTACACTTATTCTATATCTATATACACACAGATACCTGGAAAAGCAATAAATATCTGCAGCAGAAAGTTACATTCTATTTGAAAAGAGAGCTCCTAGTATGACATTGATTCCTCCCCATGGAGCACTAAATGACCATCTGGTCAGAGTTGCCATCTGTCAGGTCTACCAAATCATATGGTTGTGGCTCAGCAGTCATTTATTGTAAGATAGACTTGGTACATCTGGGATTGGCACGAATAAGCTGTATGGGTAGGTTAGGTGACCTCAGTCCTCTCTCATCCACCACTCTTGCATTGGTGTCTCTCAGAGCACCATGGTGAGTGGCCACATGGTGAGTCCTGCCTTGCCAGTTGATAGAAGAGGAAATTTGCAGAGCTTCGCTCACAGTTGGAATGCATCTTCCAGGACACAGTGTAAACCAATCAGCATTTCATAGTGCTATGTTACCCTAATAAGTAGTGCATGAGCCTACAAACTAAAGGTAGAAAGAGTGGTCCAAATGAACATTCTACCACTGATCCACTTGGGCATATTTGTGCTTCGGTTGCTATGCCTTTAATTTCTGTAGATCCTTATGCCAAAAGACCAGAGTCCAAGGAAAGATGCAAAAAGCTACAATTCTGGCATTCTGACAATTGACTAGAGCTGGCTTCTTTTAAGATGACACTTCATGCTTTTAACGATAAAGGGACAAATGCAGTAACCACAGCTTGAAAAGAGCATCCTGGCCTAGGGTTTGACCTTGTTGGTTTAGGAGTTGGTCACCCCTGATTGAGCCACTTAGACTAGCAGATGTGACCGTTACAGTGAAGGGAATCTAGAAAGAGCAGTAGAGGAGGGAGAGTCTGAGTTATGGCCTTAATACCAACTGCACCAGTGGGGATTGCAGCTCATTTGACCCACCTCTTTTTTATATATTTTCTCAGGAAATGAGATCAACTAGAATTCTGGAGAAGACTTTTGCAGATGGACTAAATATAATAAAAGCAAATGGGTCTGAGTAGCACAGCGGGTGTTTGATAGCGGACTTGGGGGAGTATGTAATGGACCATCCACTTTCCTCCCTCTGGGCACCGGCCTTCACTCTCCCAGCTGCCAGGAGGGTTGACTGTCCATGACTCTGAAGATTGCACTTTACTAGATAGAAGTGGTCCTGCCCAAGGAATGCTTGTCCCTGTGGGGCAGCTTAATTCCAACGCAACCTCTGAATGGTCATCAAGTGCAGAACACCCTGTAGGATTAGTTAAGGGTTCTCTTGCCACTGCATTATAGTTCAGTATTTCCAAATTCTCTCCAGTCTTTCTTTCCTCTTCTTCCTTCATTGTGTTGTTTTGTCACAAGACAGGGTAAGCAGCACCCCAGAACCCCCAGACCTGCCCATTGTAAATAGGTTCTGCCACCTGCTGCATCAAGACAAAACAAACTAATGTATAAGACCTTTAATGAAAAGGAACTGCAATACAATTAATGCTCAACAAAGAAAAGACAAAAATATAGTTTCCAGATCCAGCTCTCAAAGTTACCCATTCACTCATAGGTAAATGTCCAGCCAAACAGGATCAGCCCAAAGCAACCTGGAACCTCTCCTTTCTCTGGGGATCACCCTGTCACAATTCCTAAAGGTATTTCCTACTTAAAATTCTGTATACAAGCTTAGCCTATAAATCTGTTTCCAGAAAATTCAGTCTAAGTTAACAGGTCAAGTGATAGATTATTTAAATATGTGCCAGGGTGATTCTCTTTTGTATGCACTTGAGGGCTTTGTGATATTCACTGATAATTTATTTTGAACCAAAAATGATGCAAGATTATTTCATAGCAAATTTGAGTATTACTATCTAGAAATATGGAAACAGAAACTCAAGAGTTAAATTGGATTTTGTTTTATTTTGTTTTGCTTTTTCATCATAGTGGCAGTTGGGGGATTTGAACTCCTAACCCCTTTCTCTTTCCAAAATACTGTGATGTCTTTTGAAAAGCAGAAAACAAGTCTTTCTTTTCAACCAGAGTCATATTAAGCAGCTTTCTCTATGGAACTGATGAAACAAAAGTTCCTGGTTTTATATTTCCCCCAAAGATGCTTTTGTCGTGTGTGGTCTTGCTGCCATGGAGTGTATCCTGGGCAGCCGTCCATCCCATGTGCCCCTGGACATAATGGGAATCAGCCCAGATAGATGGGAGGCTGGACCCTAAGGCTCCAGCAACATCCCCATGAAAATAGCTTGGAGGTCAGGGTCTGCTGAAAGCAGTGCAGAAGGAGTGCGTTTGTGTCTTAAAAGCAGTGCACAGTCATTCCAGTGTTCTCTGGAGAAGATGAGCTTAAGGCCAGAACGTGCAGCTGCAACATCTTAAGCCACTCCACCATGCCAAAGGACAAAGGGTTGAAACCCCCACTGGCAAATTAGAAGTCAGCTTGAATCTTGTCAGTTATTTACCTGAACATATGGAAAGAATTTTTCCTATCTTTAATCTGGTCTGAGACATACATTTATGGGATAGGAACCAGCACTTACTGAGGAACTCCTATGCACCAGGCACTGAGGGAAGTAGATCTAAAAATTAACTTTCTCATTCACACTGTGACTTAGGTATTATTATCCAGCATTATAGGTAAGGAAGCTGAGATTTGGGGGAGGTTAGTGATACGCCCAGCATCCTCACACTAAGGAATACTAGATTTCTAAACCAGTCTGTCTGGCTTGATATCCACACTTTGTCTGATATGCTATTTAGGAGAGAAAAGCAAGATAAAGTCAGTATTGCTGAGCTTGTTTCTTCTGTGGACCTAGCACCTTCAGAACTCCTTTGCGCAAGTGCTTTTGCTTCTTCTATCTTCACAATCAAAGGTGCTTTTGCAGTGTCTTTCTGGAAGGGATGTGTTCACAGATGGTGTATAGATTTCTCAGCCAAAAGCTCTTAAACATTATGTGAATGTAGTCTCCTGAGGAATTCAGTGAGTACACTGATCTCCATGCCTCAGATTCTGCAGACACCTGCACACACAAAAGTCACACTCTGCCCTCCATGTTCTCTCTCACACACACATTTTCTCCCATTCGCTAGCGCTTGCTTGCACTTCACCACACACCTGTTGTTGCCTCTCAACAAAGGCAGTTTTGTACTGTAAAAGCACCAATTCAGAAGGAAAACATGAAACATATGGAAGGAATAGCAGAAGGGAAGTTCTTAAGCAAATAAATAACATCACTTGTCTCATGAATTTTCCCATTTTCCCTTGGGGTAATGATGAAGTAAAGGGAAGCAGTGCCCACCTGCCCTGTATTCTTGCCAACTGTGGTCTGTTTCCGATTTTAATGAGAAAGTAGTCTTTCTCTAGGACTGTCCAGTCAGTGACAAAGGGAGGCAGAGTTTGGAAATGTCAGTTGTGAGAGGAAATGAGTTAGCTGCAGTATGTTCCAGAGTATTAAGGGAAATTAGGATGTTCCTTTCCTTAATTTATCTCCAACTCCAAAATAATCAAGAGAAGATATAAATTTGGTACCAATGCACATAATTTCCAAATTGTCACCTAGTTGAACTCTATGTATCTATAAATATATAAATTGACTCATTAATAGAATGATTTTTCTAGATTATCCCACTGAGCAGATAGCACCATGATGGATACTGAAGGATTTTTAGCTCTTCTTCATAAAATGGTCCTGGAAAATCCAAATGCTTCCTGTGAGACACATGATTCAAAACTGATAAGTTACAGGGTTTTACTTGATTTACTTTTTTTCTGTCCTTTCATAGAAAAGAGAAAAAAATCTTAACAAAATCATTAAAGCACATACAGTCGCCACTGAAGAAGTAAGAACCATGGAGTTAGGAGTGAATTTTTAGTAGTCATTCTGCAGTGCCTTCACTCTACAAATAAACACACAAGAGCCCCGGATCATGACCCTCCACTGGCACAGGAGGAGAGAGCAGGGCTCTGACCCCATGTCAGTGTGTGTTCTACTACAGGGTCCTGCCCAGAGGGAGAGTGTGGAAGAGGGTAAAAGGAAGCCAGATCACCTCCCCACCCCAGGATTAATCTATCCATAAGATAATATTAAAATCTATTGTTGACACCATCTTCGAAATGATCCCAGTTTCCCGAAATTCATGTAGTTGTGGTTATTTTGGAATAAATTTGAAAAATATTAACTCACTCCTGCCAGTGGCCCCAACTGGATTAGGGGATACAGTTATTTGCACTGTATGACTCCTGACCCAATTCCAGAGGGGGACTTGGGCATCAAGAGGGCTGGAAGCCAACATTTAGCATTTCTGTCTCAAATTACACTTGTAGGGTCCACAAACATCTCATTTTCTGATTCCATTTCTCACAAAACGAGGCAACATCTGCCTTTTCTTATTTTTAAACCTCATTGTTTTTGAAACACTTATAGTACATTTTGAGTAAAACTGCCTTTACAAAAACTGGTGTTCATACTATTGTCAGAAGGTTTACACTCTCTCCCTCCCCCTGTCACCAACACACCCTTGGGTTTTAAATACCCAAGGGACAGGATTCTCACTGGGGCTACATGTGGGGTTTGCCCCAAAGATTGGGGACTTTAAGATCTTGGGGAAAGATGGAAAGGAGTGAATCTGGCAATTTGTGGTCAAAGGAATTTTTACAAGATTAGGTGAATAAAAGCAGAGACTTTCCCCTTGCACACATGACCAACTCTACTTGTCTGTCTCTCTCTCTCTCTGCCTTCCCTTTTTCATAAAAGAGCTGCAAGAAGAGACCAAAAAAATGCTACTAAGGTAGCATTTGGGCCACACAGAAATGGAAAAGTAAAACTAAAGACCTTTAAAGATGATCTTTTCACTTCCTGGGCTAAACTGCCTTTACAAAAACTGGTGTTCATACTATTCTGCAAAGGTTTACACTCTCCCTGTCACCAACACACCCTTGGTCTTTAAGTACCCAAGGGACAGGATTCTTCCCATTGACTTCAAGGAGGACAGGGGTGTACTTAAAAGGAAAAAGAAAGTAATTGTTTTGCTTTGGCTACATGTGGATGGAAAGGGGGATTTAGGAGATGTGAAAGAATTCAAGTTCTGATTCTTTACCAAAAGATTAGTGAATCTAAGATAGCAAAGCAGCTCCTTTAGCTATGGATCAAGTAAGTCACACTTTAAATGTTTTATTCGCCCAAATCAATCCACATGCCTTCAAAGCAGGTGAATGGGTTACAGTTGCTGGCTGGGGTCATAGGGAAACTAAGATTTGGAGGTACAGCTGCCATTAGCAAGGGTGCCCCCCCATACATCCACAAGGAGTTGTATAAAGTTTCTTCCTAAAAGACTTACTGCTGTTTCCCAAGTCCAGCCTAATTCAGGGCACTTGGAGCTAAAGGAAGCATATAAAGTAGAAAATTATTCAAATTTGCAGTTTGAATATTAATATTAAAATTCTGCTTCTGTTCATTTCTAACTGGATGACCTTGTATGAGTGGGCAAATCCCTAGTCCTCAATTCCCTCAACCATAAATTCAAGAGAATTGCAGAATTTAGTTGAGAATCAGAGTGATAAATGGAAACAGTGTGAGGAAGCTTAATAACTATAAAAGATGATTCAACAAGAGGGGTCATCGCCGATAACCCATCTAGCTGCTGAACATCCCTCAGGAGTCAAATCTCTCCCAGGAACAAACAGACAGTCCTTACATTGACTTTAAGTTTTATGAACTATGACCTCATTGTGAAATCTTGAACAAATAGAAGATTTTCTACTCTTTTAATTGAAAACATTATTAAAATATTCACATGACCCATTTTCTTGCTTTATTAAGTAGTATATAAAGGATGGAAGAAGCTCTTGCTTTTAGTACTTTCAGAAGCCCCAGCATCACTGACCAAACTAGAGATAGGTTGGAAGAGATTTCACTGGGACCCAGCATGGCTAGGGCTTCTCCAGCTGTGCGTGATGGAGCTAAACCAGCCAGCACTGTGCTGAGTGCCCGATCTACCCTCGAACTGCACCTCTGTAGTCCTCTCCACTCAGTCAGTAGCAACTCACTCTTCCACTTGTTCAGGTCCATATTTTGGGGGTCCTCCCAGGCTCCCCTCTCCCACTGCCCACACTCATGCCATCAGCAAATACTACAAAGGTCTGCCATTGTGTTATCTGAGAATCCCAAAGCTCTTTACCACTTTGTCACTACCCAACTGTCATCATTTCTGCACAGGTTGTTTCAGATGTCTTCTTGCTTCTGCACTCATCTCAACTTGGCAGCCAGAGGAAGCTTGTGTAAATCAGAGCATGTCATCCCTCTGTACAAACTCCTAGGCATCTACAGAATACCAGGACAGAACCAAATTCCTGATGAGGAGCCTACCTATTGTGGCGCCTCATTTTCTCTCTGCTTTATCTCAATACTCTTCTTTCTTTCTCTTGGGTCTTCAGTGTTTTGTTTTGTTTTGTTTAAAGATTTTATTTATTTATGCATACAGAAATGGGGTACAGGCCAGAGGTGCAGAGACAGTGAAAGGGTTCACCACACACAGAGCGGGGAGCAGAACAGGCAGATAGATGAAGTACACTGCTGAGGCGAGCAGCAGGCGTGTCAGGAGAGGTCTAATGCACCATGTGGTCACCTCCGGGGCAGGCAGGGATCGAACTCATGTGGAAGTGGCTTTAGCTTCTTAGTACAATGCTTTAACCCACTGCGTCACCAGGGAGGACCTACTTCTTCAATGTTTTTTTAAACCAGGCATATTCCCTTGCCTTGGGCCCCTTTCTTCCCCTGACACCTGTATGTCTGGATCCTCATCTTTTTTTGGTCTCTATTAAAATGCTATAGCTTCAGGCCCTCCCTGGTGGTGCATTAGGTTAAAGCACAGCACTACAAAGCTAAAGCCACTTCAGCACGAATTTGATCCCTGGCCCCAAGTTGACCCACATGGCAGGGTAGACCTCTCCTGTCCTACCCACTGCTCAGCAGTGTACTTCATTGATCTGCCTGTTCTGCTCCCTGCTCTGTCTGGTGAATCCTCTTACTGCTCCTGCACCTCTGGCCTGCACTCCAGTTCTGTATAAATAAATAAATCTTTTTAAAAAATACTCTAATGAAGCCTCATTAAAAGGTTTCCTGACCACCCTGTCTAAGGTGCATTCTCTTCACTCTCTCTACCCTCCACTATAATAAACTTTCTTAATACTTTTCTACTCTATATTTTTTATTAGTAAATTTGGTTAACAATACATTACACTCTTGACTCACTGTTATATATTCTCTACTACAATGTAAGCTCCATGAGTATGGGGGTATTGGGTGGTGATCACATTTTGTTTAGAGTAGTGCATAACACAAAGTACTCAGTTAATAATGTTTGAATAGATGAATAAATTAAGCAAACAAAAAAGGAAAGAAAGAAAGAAAGCAAAGCAAAACAAAAACTCTGGCCAGAGCAATTGAAATAGAAACAATAAATATTTCACATTTAGAATTTCCAATTAGGGCTCTATAATAGCACCATCAGGGACCCAGTCTCTTTCCATTTTTGCATCTCAATATCCTTAACTTATAGGTCTTTATCTATGAGTTTTTGCTTTATAGTTTCAAAATAGTTGCTGCAACTCCAGACAACTCGTTATCTTTCCAAAGCAGAGGAAAAAAAAAAAAAATGGAAGAGACAATGGGAAATGACAGAATTTGGAAAACAAAGACTTTCCCAGAAACCCTCAGCCGACATATCATTAACCAAAACTTTGTTATACCATCAACCCTAACTGCAACCTCAAACAAAAACTGGGGTTTTCTAGTGGGAAAGGGAAGGCTGCAGGATAGAGACTCACAGAACCCACCATAGACCTTAAATCTCAGTCATTCTTCAAGGCCCATTCATGCTTTTCTGCTTTAACAGAAGGGGAATGGATTTATGAGACTCCTGGACAACTGAAAGGGTACCAGAGAAACTGTACCTCAGACAGAGATGAGAAAAACTCCAGTCCTAACCTGGGGGAGGAGCTATGGAATGGAACACTTATAACAGGTCAGAAGTCATGTTCCCTGTTGGGATGAAGCAGACAAGAAGAATAATAGAAATGGACAGAAGGAAAAAGATGCATGCAATTGAGAGTGGATGTCTCAGTGGACTTCAATTCTTTGCTTGACGTGGAGTGGGGGCCTCACTGGTAAAAGTGGTACTTTTATTGCTTGTCTTGACATAAAGAGAGACACATGACTCAGTGTCCTATCTAAGCCAGTCATCCTGACAAGGACAGAACAACTGGGAAGATCAGGCAGCTTATGCTATGTGCCTCTCTGTAGGCTCCACTGCACTTACTAGTAGAGGGATACAGACTCCTTGCAAAGCCATCCCCCACAGGGATGTGGTTTTAAGTGTCTCCACAGGTGACTGATTCCCAACTCTTTTTGGACAGTAGGGTCCCTCTGCTCTAAATCCAAGGCAGAGGATTTCGTGCAGAGGAGCAAGTTAATCTGTGGGAAGGGCAAAGGGGTCATGGCCCTGGAGTGAAAAGGTTCTCTTTGCTATGAACTCTGCAGAAAATAGATGCTGCTCTGTCTGTGGCTCTGTGGAGGCTGCCTCATGTCCTCATGTCCTCATGTATGCCCAGAAGTGAGCAGTGGTGGCAGGTGAGGAAAGCAAGGAGAGAGGTCAGCACCACTCTTTTTTCTCTGGAAGCCAGTATCAGGAACCTGGCTTCACTTATGGTGTGACATGAGTTTATCCCTCTCGTCACCATGTCATCATCCTATCCCATCTCTGAAACCAAGGCCTTGTCCTAGACCTGTGCACTGTGTGCAAGCTGGAGGTTCCTTGGGGAAATGGGCTGTGTACAAACACCCTGTTACAGAGGGCCCTGGACCTTGATCCTCACGCTTCCTGCAGAGCCTCGGGTAGAAAAGCAGTCATTGAACTCACTAAGTCAGCTCCTTTTTCTTTCTGAATAGCCAGAATCCAGGACTTAGAAAGAGTCTCATCCCTCTAGTACTCTTATTTTTTTAAGATTTATTTATTTATGCATACAGAACTGGGGTACAGGCCAGAGGTGCAAGGGTGGTGAGAGGATTCACCAGTGACAGTGTGGGGAGCAGAACAGGCCAACTGTCAAAGTATACTGCTGAGGGGAGCAGCAGGCAGGTCAGGAGAGGTCTGCCACACCATGTGGATCACCTCTGGAGCAGGGATGGAACTCATGCTGAAGTGGCTTTAGCTTCTTAGTGCTGTGCTATAACCTGCTGTACAACCAAGGGGGTCCCCCTCTAGTACTCATATAAGAAAGACCGACAGTCCTGCAAAAGTGAGGTTTATGCTGCATACTTGTTATCATTACAAGAAGCACAGAGAACCTCACACTTCTCAAAATGTCCTGGCATTGGAGAATGAAACTACCCAGTCAGCTGGGAATCAGTTATGCCCAAGAAAAGCCCTATGAGAGTGGTGGTTTGGTGGGAGGGAAAGAAGGCAGAGAACTACATGCCAATATTAAAAAATACTGGAACATCTAGAAACTTTAAAAAGAAACTCAAAATCTGTTGCAAAGGAAGTAGTAGAAAGACTAAGATTTGAGGCAACTCAGGATTTTGAACATTTGAAGGAATATGTAAGCACATTATTCAAATGTTCATCAAGGAAGAAAAAGAGAGAAATTCCAAAAAGTTGTATGAACTTTTCCTGTTTTTTTTTTTTTTTCCTTTTTATCAGCAAGAGCTGTAATACAATGGACAGGTTTCTTTTGAAAGTAGTGAGCTTCCTGTTTCTGTGTGGATTCAAATAAAGACTGAATGTTCACCTAGCAGGCATATTGTTGAGTGGAATTCTGTTTGGGCTGGAAGCAGAGACTATCCAACTTAATTGGCTCAGAGTCCTTAGGCCCATGTAACCCCTTGGCCCAGTAGGACTCAGTGCCTGAATGCAAACTACTGGCAGATGGCAGGTCTCTTGCTCTCTCTCTTTCTCAAATTACTCCTGAGGGTGAAAATACTAACAGTTCCTACTAAAGTGTTAATGCCTCGAAATTTTTTTCTTTTCTGATAGTGGTCATGATGGAAGAAAGTATGGGAAGGCTTCACTTCACTCTTAATTCAGTCAACTCAGAGATTACCCAAAAGTCTAAACAAAGTGGTTACTCTGCAGGCCAGCTTCAAGACAAATTTGCTAGCTTTTAAACATGTATTCCCAAGGCCTCTGCTGCAATACTAATTCAGTAGGTCTCAGGAAGGCTTATAAAATGTTTCCAGGTAATTCTGATTATTGGCCCGTATTGAGAACACTTCCTGAAACTTTACTAAATCCCCATGGATCCACTGGAAATGATTACTTGGAGGTCAGTCTATCAAGGGTTTAGATGTCTATTGGCCACTCTGGTCCCCATCTTTGCTGACCCCAGAAAACTGCCTCTGTTTTCTGCTCCAATGGGTTCTGGGCCTTTTGGTGACTGTCATGTTTGCTGTGTTCTTTGAAGGCTAGCATTCCATCACAAGCCCCAACTTCCACAACCAGGTTGTATCTTTTTAGACTACACATTTCAATGGCTAGCTGATCCTATAAGCATGACTAAATGTTTTAGACTCTGAGGCGAAATGTTCACCTGGGAATTGACGCTGATTGATGTTTTTCATGGTATGAGCCTGGTTTGTGTATCCAAGTTCCAGACACTTGACCCCAATCTTCTTTCCTCCAGGGTCATGATAGTCTCTTTCTTCTTTGGATTTTCTCAACTGGCACAATACTAGGCACAAACCATGAGCTTGATATTTAGAGAAAAAAGGGTAGAGAGAGGAGGAAAGGAAGGTCGCTTTGTTTCAGGGAATATATCTAGTTTAAATCAAGATTACTTGAAGTTTGTTTAAAACTCACAAGTGACAGACACAGTTTGGAGGGGGGGCTGTATGTGTATGAAATATGCAGGGGGAAGAGACATTAGTAATTTCTTTTTCTATTTTTAATCAAAGCCTTAAGGCATCATTGTGCTGAGCACACAACTCACCATTCTTTCCTGTCCTTAGCTTCTCCCAATGTAGGTTTTTGGGTTCTTATACTGTTCTTCATAAAGATTGCCTGACAGTAGTTTGCTAAAGTCATTCACTGACACTTTTTTTTTTTTAAGCAAAAACCAGGAGTACCTTGAGAGGAATACATTATGGAGACAACTGTCATCACAACCACATGTGGTATTATTTACTCATGTCAGTTTGAATGATTAATGTGGAAAAGCGGCCGGGCAGCTCATAAGATTGAGGGCCATGTAAGACAATTTCTATGTGATTTTAAACAATGCCCGCACTGTCTGTGGCAGTCACAGGAGCATGAATAGCTGGCACTGCTGCCTCCTCTCTCTGCTGACACCCCTCCTCAGCTGGGTCCTTCCCCCACACTCTTCATCCCTATGAGACTCCAAATTTTCCATCTGTGGCCAAGGAAGAGAAAGTAGGGACCCTTTCAATTGCAGCTGCCTGGGGGCTGAGTGGTGGCAGCCATCTGACTGACGTCATTGGTGACTCCTCCAGCAGCCAGAGGAAAGATGAGACTCACAGGGCCTTGCAGGAGTCTAGGTTTGTTAACTGATCTTTGCCCCCTTTAGCAAGTGGTTTTGTAGGCAATCTTATGGACATTGAAGCTTCATGCCTCAGAGAAATAGAATTAAAATAGAAATAGAATTGGTTCAATAGAATCATTGATCATCATTGAAATGGAAGAGTTTGAAAGAGAACCAGGTGCTACAAATAAGTCAGGGCTTTGTTCTGGAGGCCTGTCATGATAATGGAGATCTGAATTCTGTTTGCCAAGTATAAGATAGGTTTGATCTACATCTCCAGGTAATAATCTTCTGTGAATTTTGTTTTACTTTACAGGTTTTGTGTGGTAAGCCTAAAAAACTACATGATAAAACAGTTTGTTAGCATTAGTCATTACCACTGGGCATGTGGTTATTCATGTTACATTTATTTTACTGAGAGCTTGGTGTGGAGAACTTACTACAGCCACACTAAATGTATTGTGTGTCTTACCTGATTTAAATCTCAAAGTTGATAAATTGAGGCTCATGGAGTTGAACTAATCTGCTGAAGGTCACAGATGTTAAATGACCAGCTGGGACTGGAATCCAAGATTGTCTGACTCCAGAACCTGAGTTTGTCACAGTCTGCCTTGTATATCATTTGTTTTCATTCCATTTCTTTGGCTCTGTGGTGTGTGTGGGAGGAGGGGGCGCAGTGTTTTGAAAGGAAAGTGAAGGAGGTAACCGAGTCCAGCCCCCTTCTGATTGCTTACTATAGCCCTTGTGGATGTGTGTGATGGGGCTGGAGGCAGTGATAGGCTGGTAGGGAGACTGCGAAAAGAAACTGGGGCCTTCTCCTCTCAATTGAATATCATGACACCAATCTCAACAACTTTGCTTGAATAGGATTCTTTTCCATGACATCATCTCAGCTTTTGGACAAGAGATGTCTAGCACATACGGTACAAGTTGTATTCTGAAAACTGTGGATGCCTGTGAATGTCTTCTGGAAGCATCACTGCCACGATCCTGCTTAAGAGGATCCCTAACACTTTAAAAGGACTGTCAAGCACACAGGAGGCTACACAACCTGCACGTTAGGCCATGGCTTCCCCTCTGGGGGGGTCCTCATCCTGCCATGGTAGTCAGGTGGCTGCCAGCTTCTTGTCATTCCTATGGAATAATCCTGTGGGTGACACTCAGGGACATAACTAGGAGAGCTGAGTTATGAGGAGGTTGACCAGCACTGATGCCTGTGGTTTGCAGAACTAATGTCAAGCAAGACCAGATTTAGTCACTTATTTTCCCATTATAGGAAAAATCATACTTTTCATATTAATAGACAGGAAGAAGCAAAACTTCTGATTAGAAGTTCATTAAAATGTTTAAGCAGAAATGCAAAAGAAAATCAGAATGAAATCTTAATATTAAATCTGAACATTTCATCTCTTTCTTACTGGGAACACTAATTCCTACTATTACTTTATTTGAAGTCATAAGATTTTTTTAAGTTACTTTCTGTTTTGATCCAGTATGAGTAATATGTCAGGCAGAATAATTTCACATCACGTTGCGTCTATGCTTTGCTATCTTTATCCCGCTTTGCGGATGGGTGTGGGAATAACTATATTTTACAAAAAGAAACATTATTTGGTAACTATTCCTTTTCAGTAGAATATCGGACTAAAGCTACTTGATTTTACTCACATTTTTAAAATGTACCCTAACTTGAATGCAGTCCCAGTGAGAGGTCTAGATGTGAATGATGGAAGCACAAACATCCCCTGGAACCACAGCACCAGTCATAACATCCTAACTTCCTAGCTCTTCAACCTGGTAAAGTTTTTGACAAAATTTTAATTAGTATTAAATACCTCTGGTAGTCAGTGTTGGACTTAGAAGATAAATATGGTCTTGTCTTCCTTATCTTTGGAAAAGGCACATGCCCTCAGAGACTGATTTTCCAACTGCATATACAGCCCCATGAGAAGCATGGTAAGAATGCAGAGTCACTCGGAAACATACATACTCATGCACACACCGCTATGCATATATGTGCACATACCCAGAAATGCACGTGCACACACATTGTGTCTTAACAAGTCTGGGGTGAGTGTTGGGCACTCATCATTCAAAATGGTAATTCTGATACCTCAGTGTGGTTGAGGAGCCACATTGTTGGGAAACTCTATAAACCAAAATAGCAAATGAACAGTCTTTTTATAGGAAAAGACTTTCCATAGCTATAGCAAAAAACTTATGGCATGTGGCTTTATCTTCAGCAAAACCCTTTATATATTTCTTGAACATTATGTCAGTCTTAAAGTAGGAATGGAGGGTGAGTAATTTCAGGAGCCACAGTCATCATGACCCACAGTTCCTCAAAGTACTGATGAAGGCATGGTAGAAAGATAATTAGGATATCTATCCAAGTGCATACAAGCAACGTAGATTTTGTCAGATTTTAGTTGGTATAAACATAATCACCATCCTCTCAATTTAACTGGATGTCTATACTGGCACTGCACTGCACTGCACTTACCACTGCCCACATCACATAAGGGAAATAATTGCAGCTGACAGTGGCAGCATGTTTTATTCAAGCTTCCAAATAGAATATTTGATTCACTGATGTATAAAAGGCTCAACTTTTTTTTCTAGAAATTGTGTAAAATGTAAAGGAACTGTATCTAATCTTATGGCCCAGAAATGATCATAATTAACATTATCAAGTAGATAAATAAATAGAGCATTATAGTAGGATAACCATTTTCTCTCCACTGACAACCTGTGCTTAGATGAACCTGGGAGAAACATTTTCATAAAAATGAGTAGTGACACCTTAAGTTACTTTAAAATGGTTGGAGGAGAAGGGAAAATAGGGAAGAAAGAAATAAGTTAAAGCAGCTTTGCCAAAAAATTAAGAATTGGAGAATATAGGTGAAGAGTATGCTGATATTAATAATACTATTCTTTCAATTTTGAAAGTTTAAAATTTTTCAAAATAAAAAGTTGAAAGCGGCCCTCCCTGGTGGCGCAGCAGGTTAAATCACTGCACTAAGATGATAAAGCCATTTCCGCATGAGTTCGATTCCTGTCTGCCCCGGAGGTGACCACATGGCGTGGCAGACCTCCCCTGGCCTGCCCGCTGCTCCCCTTAGCAGTGTACTTCGTCGATCTGCCTGTTCTGCTCCCCACTCTGCCTCTGGTGAAGCCTCTCGCCTCCCCTGAGCCTCTGGCCTATACCCCAGTTCTGTATGCACAAATAAATAAATCTTTAAAAAAAAAAAGTTGAAAGAAATAGCCACTGTAAGAACTAGGAAGATAGAAAGTGGCATCATTTGGTTAAGGTACTGAAGATTTTGAAGAAATATTAATTTGCTTACCAAATCTCTATTAGGATTTATTAAAAATAAATAACTGTAGGAGTTACAATTTTAAATAATTATCAGTATCTGAATAATATCCTGGAGGTATCTTCTTTTTTGGGTTAGCCTTTCCTACTTACATTTACAAAGAATTTTAAGAGAGTCCTGGTTTCAAATATGTATCTTTAAAAAACAGTAGCTAGGACTGTGAAATGGTTGTGATTAAAATAGGGAAGACTGAAATACTTTTAAATAAAAGGTCATCTGAAGGCAATGATGAAGACACATACACACACACATTCTACAAAAACATTTTTTCCAATGGTCACATTTTAAATTTTGTCTGGAATAATAGCTAGTTAGCTCTTATGTTAATTAATTCCCCCACTACTTTGTTCAAGTTAATTTAGTTCAATTCTTAATTTCATAAAGAATATTTTCTTGATTTCAGCATTTGCTTAGGATACTCAGTTAAGTGAAATACTTTATGTGGCAACTTCTTTGCAAGTTGACTCCGTTTTGCTTGGCCCTGCCTCAATGCCAAAAATAGTGAGTCTATGTCCCTGGGAAAGCATGCATGGTTCTTCAGGCTTGATTCTGACTGAAATGATGGGGTTGTTAGTGAGATACTGTCAAGCTGCTATAACAAAGAGATTCTACAACATTGTGGTTTAAATTCAATGGAAATGTGTTTCTCTCTTACTTAACTGCTCACATAGAAAGAATATAAGGTAGGTAGGGAGGTACTGACTTTCTCAATGGCTTCCATTTCTGGGTTCAAAACAATGCTATTCTCATTGTTTTATAGACAATGGGAAAGACGAAATAAGTTGGGGAGTACATCTCTATTACTTTAAGCTCCCACAGTGGCACACAGCTTTTCACATAACATCTTACTGGTAGGACCCTACACTCTGATTTAACACTTGGCACCAAGAGAGGGTAGAAAATGAAGTGGTTACCTGGATGGTCAAGTGCCCAGCTAAAACTAGTGAAAAACATTTGGGGGAATATTAGCACTCTCCCACAGCTTCCAACAGAGGTCTTTAAATCCAGAAAATAAGTAATGAGGAATAGCATTGTGCAATTGATCCTTTTTTTTCTGTGATCCCTGTCTCAATTAGCCTTGAGCCTTTGACTATAAGATTTGGAAACATTAGAGTCAGATCTCAAAACTTTTGCTAATCTAACAAGGAATTAAGGTTCATTAAACTCCTCAGCGTGGGATTTTATATAATATGGCCTACCCTAAGTTGCCTAAATGCAGATTTCATTAGGTTCATTTGAACTCCACAATGTGTTCCCCACCTCTCCTCCGTCTGCCCCCTTCTTTCTCCTCAGCTTCCCCTTCTCTATGTTTCTGTTCTGTTTTTAAAACTCTCCTTTACACTGTTGATAGGTAAACAAGGAAAATTTAGGGTGTCTGTGGAAAAACACAAGCTTAAAGTAGAATTTTCAATGAGATTCCTAATGAACAATGGTCTATTCGCACAGCTGAAAGCTCTTCTCACACATCTCTTTTTCTTTTAGATTTGTGGGGAACAAGGGATTATATTCTCTGCATGGGATTTTGCTTCTGGGCTAGGGTTGACTGCAAGTTTATTGGAATGAGCACTACATTTTGTTTTGTTTTTACCATAGGGGACTTCTGCAAAGAGCCCCAGTGCTCATCATGTGTGAGGAAAATGGAAAGCGCCTACAGACCAGTTCTTTCCTTCATTCAAAATTAGGTTCCAGCTGAGAACCGGTGGTGGTTTTTCAAGTTCTGTTTTGGATGAAAGAAGCAGATATATTTGAATTAATTAATGTTGTATGGCAATTCTTAGCAGTGAAACTGAGAAAGTGCCTGATAGAAGGAGCAGGAAGCCAGGAGTCCCCATACCTCTGTCCTAATCTTTCCTTGCTGGAAACTATTGTAGGACTATGGACAAATCACCAACACTGCTGTGCTTTGATTTCCCAATATTAAGTCAGGGATTTTAGGAAAAAAGTTATTTTATAGATACTCAGACTTCTCTATAACCCAGGAAATCTGAGGCATCATAAGCTCTTGTTGATCATTCTCCCATCCGTGAGCCAGAGCAATAAACCATTTCCTTCTTGGAGAACTGTGGGCCTTACACCTTAGCACCCTATGCTATGAACCCTACAATATTTGGTGCATTATATTTTATTCCTGAATGTACTTCCTCTATGGACTTCTTAAAATAGAACCTCTTCCTTCTCTATCTATGTTGTCCCTGCAGTGCCTAGTACTTATGTTTGGCACATGATAGATGATTGCTATTGTTAAATAAGTGAAATAAATCACATCCAAAGTCAGATGACAGGTCAGGAACTGGTTAGAGGGTTATTAGTGCTGGCTTAATTCCCATTACCCCCAGACCAGGCTTTTATTCATATTTGACCCTACCCTCAAGAATAAAGGTAAAAGATGTTATCAAATATAGGAAGTGCTTGAGCACTAAAGATTCTATTGCAGAAGGTGAGTGGCTTCCTTTGTTTGCCTTGTTCTGTGATTTCAGTCTTTTGGTCTTTAATGACAATGGGCTCTCATAATACCCTTTACTCTTGCTTATTTTCTCAAGAACATGTGTTTGGGATAGTTAGTACAGATGGCGCAGGCTAAACCAGATACTACACTGGAGTCCAGAGCACTTGGAAGGAGAATTTGATGTTGAAATTTGCAACCTACAATATTCCTTGTCTGAGAGCTAGCTCCCCAAGATGAGGCTTTAAGAGCTGCGTTACAGAAGGAAGAAGGCCCCTCCCTTAAAAGTAAGCATAAGAGATGAGAGGTCTATGCCTGGTACTGTCACTCAGGTATTCTGAAACTGTTCTGCCTGCTTTGACTCTGGTAGTCAAAACAATCACTTGGGACAGGGAAAGACATTGTGTCAGAATCTGGAGAGGTCCTGAAATGGGCTTCTTTTAACATATGGAGGGGAATGGACAACTGAAGACACAGAAACAGAGCCAGGAGGAAGAAATGTTGTCATGGGTCACTGGGAGAAACACTTCCTGACATTGTTTGACCACATGAGGTTAGATGAAAATAAACATAAGTGGAACTCAGAGACGGCTGTATGTATCTGGAGCTAGAATCACACTGGCAGAATCTGTTTGTGATGGGGGCTGTACAGAAATGACCTCGTGACATTCAGTCTTGAGAATACATGACTAGGTGTTCAGAGATCCAAGGAGAGATACTGATAACACCCAACCATGCTCTAAGCCTTCCAGGTGAGAGCTTCTCAGCTGCTGGGTCCTTTAGTGGTTGGTAGAACCATGTATCACATAGCTCTAGAGTCTGATATTACAGGGCAAAATAGGAAACATAAGACTATTGTTTCAGAAATGTTGAAGAATGATTATTCTAAAGGATTCTTAGATTCTTGCCCTGTTTCCCTAAGTTTAGTTGATAGTGCAGAAAAGCCTATTTGAGGAACTTGTATTTTTCTCAAGTACATTTTCCCCATAGTTTTCTTTGTTCATATTATGAAGAATGTCAACCACATACAAAAAAAATAGGCATGATAATCTAATGAACCCCTATTTACCCATTCACCAACATTACTGATCATCAACTCACAGCCAATCTGGTTTCATCCATATCCTTTCTATTTTCTGATGCGTAATCAAGTTATAGATATTATATCCCATGTATTCCTAAAACATTAGGATTCTTTATTTAAAAATTAATTATTCCATCAAAATGCCTAAAACATGAGAATTCTGTAATATCATCAAATATCCAGCGAGTGTTCAAATTTCCAACTGCTGATATCTAACCCTGATTCTCCTCAGACCTGCTCTATTTCCCCATCCAGGGAGAAAACCAAAGCAGGAAAGAAGCGCTCAAACCCGTCCTTTTGTCTCCATTCTATAGTAATATAATAAACACATAGGGTGCCAAGAGCAAAGAGGGGGACCCCCAAATTGAAGGCAAGCACATTGGCAACATAAAGAGAAAGTAACTGACAAATTCCTAATTTTGGAAGATGCCCAGAGAGGCTGGGCCTGGAGCCAGGGGCTTAACAAGTTTCCATTGTTATTGGCAGTAGACAAATTTAGAAGCAGACAGGGGACCTTCTTATCATGGGGAATTTTGTTAGCTGAGACTGTATGCATTTAAAAAGCACAATCAACCTGTAGTGAGCTAAGGGATTAAACATGATTTTTCTCAACTTGAATGACCCCTCTCCCTAAATTAAGCTGCCTATTTAGCGCCTTTAATAAATACATAGATAATTTAAACCATGTGGCAGCAAATTGAAAACATGGGCTTTTTGAACTATGTATTTTCTTTCTCATGTTGGAACATTTCCCTTGAGAAAATCTCAGGTCTCATGATTATGGAAAAGAAAGATCTGTATATCTTTCTGATTAAGTGTTTCATGATATACACATACACATTGATCAAGTTTTTTCTTATTTCTTGGCTAAAGTGAAGCATATGCTTCTGAGAAAAGTGTTCCATCGACACTTCTCTGGCAGCTGCATGGTCTATTTGTCAACAAAACAAAATGTGAAAGGATTATATTTCTATGAAAGTAATTACATCTCAAAGCAGTTTGTTATTTTATATCATGTGGCACTACATTGAACCAAGATACTATTTTCTGCCTGATTGTTGAGAGTAATGATTTGCATTCACAAGTCAGTAAAATGTTCAAATATGTATCTTTTTTGTTGCTTGATTGGGGAAAATAATACTCTCTGATGAAATACCTGTAGGTTTGAAATATTTCACAAGTCAGTTTTCAGGCATCTGTATTTATCTGCTGACATAAAATACAACCCACATATAAAAAAAAAGATTACTATTTAGTTTAACACTAAGAATCATGACTTGGATCAAAAATGTTCATAATGACAGCTTTTAAATTATTTCTGTAAAATTTCCCCCTTCCTTAAACTAATGAATCACATCAAAGTCTGTCAACTTTTAGAAGTTTTGTTACAATTTGATTTGACCTTTTTTAAGTGTGTCCAAAAAAATGTCTCCAAGCAGTTTTCCTTGCTCAGGGGCCCATGGAAGTCATCTGCTCTTCTCATCTTTTCAGTGCGCAGAGTATTTCTAAGACAGTTTTCACCACAAGTTATCTAGAAATAAATTCTGCAGCTGCCTCTGTTTCCCAGTTGTGACTCTCCCCATTATCAGGCAAAGAGTGAGGCCTCGAAAAATTATAAAAGAAGGTAATTCTTGGAATGCTCATTTCCAGCTGTACTGACTTTCCTACATAGATTGCAGTGAGCATATCCTTTTGGTACCCATTCTTAAAATATTCTTGGTGTCACCAAAGATATTTTAAGAAGAAGACGTGAGTCAGTGACTAAAAGTAGGGTAAGAGTGGGGCCTCATTCACTGAGGCAAATTGTCTGGTTAAAACTTTTTGTTTTCTCTTGGAAGATGGACATTGAAAAACAAGTCTTCAAGGCTACTTTATCAGAACAACAAAGACTAATTGTCTGGGAAAGCATGTGAAGCGACAAGAAAGATGGCCTTTTGAGTCTATTAAGTAGTGCTATGCCATGGAACTGGTACCTTCCTTTGAATTAGTTCTCTGAGCATCCACTGCCTGACTTCCCTGGCTGACTGTCTGATGTTGGGAATCAATGGTATCATTTGAAAAGGCCAGTCTTTCAGATGGAAGCACGGATGCTTCTGAGGAAGTCCTTATGCTGTATAAGTTTGTAAATCTAAATATTGCTTGCAGCTCAACAATGGGCCCCTTTTTCTAACAATTTACTGTAACTAATTGGACACAGGATATAGCTAGCTCATGGACAAGTTAAGATATTTCTGTTAGCATCTAAGGCAATAAATAGCAGAAGAAAGCAAAACTTCCTAGCCTATTTTCTTAGTGATATGATTAGTGTGTGTCTTTGGAAGGAGTTATTTAACTGAAAGGGGGTTAAGAGATTGACAAGTTATTTAGAGGCTAAATTTAGAAATAATCTTTCAAATATTCATTTTAGGGATCATCTAAGCAGTTAAAAAATAAAAGATTCAGGAAGATTACAAATAGTTATTATACATTCTCACCCTTTTACTTCCTTACCAGAATTATAGGATATACATCATTGGATGCAAAATAACTCGTTGTGATGACTTTTGTGTTGAACCTGGTGTTACTTGTATAATCACAAAGACAGATGATTTTGCTCTTAATTTTCTCATACTGAACTCCTGGGATTAATAAAATACATATTAAACAATGCTATTACTATTAGCAGATTTTGGCAGTTTCGGCATGAACAAGGCCTTCAAAGGGGATAGCATAACAAGCTGAACCCAGAGAATGTAGTCTGTCTAGACTAGTTCTTTAGAGTGATGTTGTCCAACAAGGTAACCACTAGCTACCTCTGCCTATTTGAGCTAAAATGAAATTGAAAACTCAGTTCTTCAGTTGCACTAGCCAGATTTCAATTGCTTGACAGCTATTGTATTTGGCATTTCCAACCTTACAAAAATTGCTTCACCGACAAATACTGAATGTACTGGATAATTACCCCTGCTATCCTTACTTGATCTCTGCATTTCCAGACCTTGGAAGTAAGGTGAGGTTACAGAGAATTCTCCCCTTTTAGGATTCTCATCCTAAGCCCTTTCCTGACACCTGGCACCCACTCTTACATGACAGCTCTCTGAAAGGACATTTGGTGAGGAAGGCAAGCACTGTGGAGAAAGCACCTTGGAGCCCACAGAACTTAAATTTACTCCCAGAACTTTCAGTGCAAGTTATATACTGAGAGAAAAGTCATTCAATTAGAGACTTTTCGTTCACTCATCAAATGAAGGCACTAAGCTGAATGATCTCCAAAGACTGCTTGCTGTAAAATTGTAAAGTGTTACTAGCTTTTAAAAATAGCTCTTGCAATCATGCTCAGTGAATTACGTTAGAAGGAAAAAGAAAAATATTGGATGATTTCACTTATAAAAGGGATATAGGGAAACCAAAGGGTGAAAAAATAAAGACAAAAGATAAAGGCATACAGCAAGGAGGGAGCTGGTCAAAGCAGGAGAGGGAAGAGCACAAGGAACGATGGTGAGGGTTCACAGGTGATGTGGTAGTGGGAGATTTATGGGAACTATACCTGAGGGGAGAAATCAAATATTGTACAAAATGAACAACAATGTAAGAAAATAAAAAAGTTTAACCCATAAAAAAAAAGTAAAATATCCCTTGCTAATGAGGTCAAGTAAACCAAATTTTGATATTGAATAGTCTATGCTGTTTTCTTTGAAAACATTCTGAATTCTCACAACACACATTCAAGGAAATGGAAACTTATTACCATTTTCCTTTCCATGAAAGGTTTCCATGGAGGGAATTCTCCCTGCACCCCACATTTGCAAGACGTGTGAAAAATAGCCAGTCAAGCAGCTGTTTTCAATATAAAGATTTTTGGCATCTGTGTGCAGGGTATCAGAATGATCAAAGATTTTACTTTTCTTCCAAAAATTTGGTGACATGTGAAAAGTACTAAGGTTTATATTTAAGGTTGGTGTTTAGTTAGTACACAATTGCTTTACTTTTCTATATTTTATGTAGCAAGGAAAAAAATTATTTTTAGTCATTTCATTTGGAGATTTTGGCATAAATATATCCACCAGTGTGGTCTTTTTCAATTGATATTAAGTGATTATTCATGGAATGTTTTCATTTAGGGATTTTATCTACAACATTAGAAAACCAAGGCTAAAATTAAGGAGAAGGATTTATATATTCTTTCAAATGATATTTAATGATCATCTTCTTTTTCAAAAATTTAAATTAGGTGACACTGAATCACATTATTGTTGGTATTTGGATGTATAGGATAGCCTTTCTATATATGAAAGGCATTATCCTAAAAGCTAAGCACTCAGCAATAATAAGAAAAACAAAAGGCTCTTTTCCAAAGGTGTTTTCTATTCTAGAGGGGGTTGGGAAGCTTGATAGTTTCTAAAGTATATTTCACAGACTAGAGTAATGCAGATGTTAATTCATACTACATAATCAAAGAAAGATTATACTCAAAGTTAGGAAAATGTATATTTAAAAAAGCGTTATTTGTTTACAACTTCTATACTTTTTCATTGCCAAGTACATTGTGAATTTCCTAGATTAGATGTAGTAGGAAGTGTAAAATAAACTCTTTGATCACTGAGCACTCCCCCCCCAAAATACTTCAACAAAATTATTAAAGGTCTATTGAAAAAGAGCAACTTGGTAGAAAACCTTTATAAATGGACTAGGCATTTAAAATTTAGATTTCCTCCATTCTATAGGTCTCCCCAGTGTGGGTTTAGTCATAGACACAATTCCAGGCATACAAAAATCATTAACAGGATACCTAATACATAGGCTAGCATTTGATCATCCTCAATAATAATCAAAAGATACCATAAAAGGACCATAGAGCTTGATGGAGCATTTACCTTACAAAATCAGACCTGTACAATGCCACCTCAACTGTTCAGGTATCTGACATTCCTAAACTCTGGACTCAGAAGGCCTGGATTGGAATCTAAATTCTACTTCTTATTTGCTGAGCATTCTCAGAATTAGTTATATACTTCTCTGAACCTGTTTTCCTGCCTATAAGAAAGAAGAGATGGGCCATCCATGGTGGCTCAGAAGGTTAAAGTGCAGCACTGCAAGGGTAGCCTCAGTTGCTTCAATGTGAGTTTGTTACCTGGCCCCAAAGGTGACCCACACGGTGCAGCTGACCTCTCCTGACCCGCCTACTGCTCCCTTCAGCTGTATACTTTGCCAATCTTCTTGTTCTGCTCCCCACTCTGTCTCTGGTGAATCCTCTCACCACCCCTACAACTCTGGCCTATACTCTGGTTCTGTATACATAACTAATAAATAAATCTTAAAAAAAATAAGAAAAAAGAAATGATCTTACATGTGAGTGTACCTGGTAATCTTGCCTCTGACTACACAGTAGGACACACTGCCATGAGTTACAGGTACTGCCCTTCATCAAAATGGGTATTTTGGAAATGCAGAAGCTGGGATCCACACTGTCTTATTGTACCTAAATGACAGAATATAGCCCTTCTCCTAGTTATAAAGGATTTTTGCTCCAGCCAAGACACTATTGAAGACTTGATAATAGATACAAATCACATTCATATTTATATAATATGAATACGAAAAGCATGTCTCTATTTCCAGTACACCTTCATATATGTTACTGCTGTTACTTCTTACATATCAAAAAAACAGGGGAAGGTAAATTGAGAAAAAGGAGACAATAATATGGCGAAGAAGACATTTAAACTTTTTTTTTAGATTTGGATTTTTAGCCATGAAGTTAATGTAGTATATACACAAGTTGATTCTCAGTGATGAACACCTGCAACTTACATAACACTATAATGTATTTCAGTAAAAAATTAAAATAAAAAATAGAGGAAATGCTGATTTTGTATTATTGTAGTTATGCATCAAGTTGAATTCTCTCAAACAAGTGCACTATCTATAAGATTACAGAAATATTTTTTTATGAAAGTTTTCATTTTCAAACTGGATTATCCTTGGATTATTCTATGGAATTTAACATCTTCCAACTGCAATTCTTTGGTCAGCAGACTGTCTCCCCAGCCGAGAGACCACAAAGAAACTATGGAGTAAAATTCTCTTATCAGAAGTTAGGGCTGAGATTCAGGGTCTGCTGTTAAAGAAATGGTTCTCCCCCATCAACAGTTTTGAGAAGTAAAAGAACAATAACATACTCACTCCAAAAAAGACATTAGTGATGATTAAAAGGCCGAAGGGCTGATATTTGCTGACTTGACAAACCATGATTACTTTTTTACAGCTCATGAAACTGTCTTCTTAAAAGACATGCTCTATGGCCTTAAGTTTATTGCACTCAGGATTTTAGAAATGTCATCTTTTGGAAAGATGAGAAGTCTCAATGTGAAAAGACAAGATTAATAGCAGAGCTTTGCTCTAGTAATAAGCAAGTTAGCATTTGCTGCCAAACAAAGAAGAAAATGGGGTGCACATCTCCAGAGGCCATGATTGGGCGGCTGTGCCATTCCACAGTACAAACGACCCCCCACCCCCAGCTCCACTTCGTTCCTTAATAACGAGGTCTGTTAATCTGTTCTATTTTATAAACTAATAGTTATTGGCCTGGTTTGAATCATGATTTTATTCCTTAATAGGTGGTGATCTGGAGCACATCAACTCTTAACCTTTGTGAATCTTCATTCCCTCATATAAAAAGGGAGTAATAACAGACTTCTCTTTGAGTGTTGGAATAATCAGCAGCTAAAGTTTAAATACATAAGCACATAGTGTTGCTTTGCTATCCAAAATCTTCCAACGTCTGCCATGCCATACCAAGTAAAAGCTAAAATCCTGGCAATGGTCTACAAGAAAGACCCCACAGGATCTTCTGCCTCATCCTCTCTGATGTCTTAGCCCACTAAGCCCCCTCACCCATGCTGGCCTTGTTATTGCTTAATTAGGTCAAGCTCATGTCTGCCCAGTATTTTGGCATGTTTTTCTCTCTGTTTAATATGTTTTTTCTTATATATTGGGATGGTTTGGATCTGATCCTTAAGTTTTATGGTCTTTACTCAGATATCACTTTCTCAGGCATGGATCATCAGTAGATATTAAAGCATGAGGCTACAGATGAATAGGAAAGTAAATAGCTGGGTGATGCAAAAACATAAACCCATACTTTCCTGCTAGTTATGTAGATATAAATATTTTTCAAAAACCCAATTGTCTTCAACAAATGGTGCTTGGAAAACTGGACCACCATATGCAAAAGAGTGATATTAGACTATCATGCCACCTCATGCCATACACAAAGCAAACTCAAAATGGATGAAAGACTTGCATGTAAAGACCTGAAACTGTAAAATATGTAGAAAATATAAGGTAATGCATTTTATAACAAATACCTCAGAATAGAAATATATTTGAAAACCCACCTCTAGAAGAAAAGAAAATGAAGGAAAAGATTGACAGCTGGGCCTCCATCAAAATAAAAAGCTTCTGCCCAGGAAGAGATAATAACCAAATTGAAAAATGCCTCATACAATGCAGGAAAATATTTGCACATCGTACAACTGATAATGACTTATATCAAAAATCTACAAAGAGCTTATATAACTCCACAAAAACAAAGTAAACAACCCAATCAAAAATGTGTATAAGAGCTAAAATGACACTTTTCAAAAGAAGAAATGCAAATGGCCAACAGATATGTGGAAAATTGTTCAACAGACATCAGGGAAATGCAAATTAAAACCATGAGATACCAGGAGAATGGCCCATATTTAGAAAACTGGCAACAACAAATGTTGGTGAAGGTGTGGGGGAAAAATGAAACCCTCTTCTACTGCTGGTGGAATGCAAACTGGCCCAACCACTATGGAAAGCTTGATTTTGCATTTATATATATATATATATATATATATATATATA
>NW_004567111.1:52054291-52056767 GCF_000260355.1 Condylura cristata | reverse complement strand
ATATTCTGGGAATATACCCAAAGGACATAAAAATACTAATTTGAAGGGAAACCTGCACTTCTGTGTTTATTGCAGCACTATTTACAATAGCTAAGATATGGAAACAACACAAATGTCCCAAAACAAACCAATGGATCAAGAAGATGTAGCATATATACACCATGGGGTACTACTCAGTGATCAAAAAAGATAAACTCAAGTCATTTGTGGCAACATGGATGGAACTAGAAGGGATAATGCTAAGCAAAATAAGCCAGAAGATAGAAAAAAAATAGCAGACAGTCTCACTTATAGGGGGGGATATAGGGAAATTGAACAAAGGATCAGGAAAAAAGACAAAACTTGCAGGCATAGCTCTGAGGCATCGCACAGGGGAAGGGGTTGGGAAAGGGGTCAGAACAAGAAAGGGAAGAGCCCAAGGGACTATGGTGATGCTCTTGGGTGCCACAGTGATGGGAGAATTGGGGCGACTGCATATGAGAGGAGAACCCAAGTATAGTGCAAAAACAAATAACAATGTAAGAAAATTAAAAAAACAACAACAACAGTTTTCCTATTGCCTTCCTTTGCCACATCGGAAGCCTCAGAACACAGAAATGCAAGAGATGTGTGATTCTACCATCCCAGAAAACCAAAGCCAGGTCCAAATTTGTTCAGGACAAGACCCAGGACATGCAACATGTGGCACAGAGTATTCTCCCACTGGTGTGTGCTGTGGCCTGAAAAACTTTCACTCAACAATGGAGCTTCTAGGCAACTTAATGAAAATAGCTTTCTACAGAACTTAATTGTTCCCATTTACCCAATTTTTGCTTCTACTCCTCTCATTACTAGACAATTCAATTGAAAGTTTATTTGAATTTTTTAAAGCAGCTGATTTCAGTGGTCCCTTCTAGTTCTCATTTGCCCTACTCTCACTTCCATCATGTGACTGATCAACTATCTGTGCTCTATAGAAGTCACAGATGAAGAGACAGTGTGCGACCTAATCTGTCCACTCATTTTCTCTATAAACTATCACAAGACAAGCCTAATATTGTTGGTTGTAAAACCAGCCAGTGCCTAAGTTTCTGCAAAGGGAAAAAAGACAAAAGTCAGGTCTAAAATGACACTGAGGACCTCGAATTCAGCACCTATAATGGAGGTCTGGCTCCCGTAGCCTGATGATTCAGCACTCTGCCAGGAGGTCCCTCTAGGCCCAGTCTTTCTTTTCCTCTGTTCTATTTATTCCTTTTGAAATGAAAAGCAAAAATATCATTCTGTTCTCAGTGGAGAGTTTATCATGGGGAATAATGTGTCAACAAGTCTTGAGAGTAGCTGGACCCTAGATTCATGGGGACATGCTTGTAAGTGATACCATTCTAAAAGCTAATATGAAAATTCACCAGAAAGCAATATAACACCCAAGAACACAGCAGAGAGAGGTGCTGCTGGGCCCATGACAGAGGGTCCTTACTAACCACATTTCTTTTCCTTCTGGTCAGCCTTGGGTATCCTTCCTCCTGAGTTTGGCAGCCTGGCTTTTGATTAGAAAGTTTACATAGAATTTAAGGAACATAATTGCCATGAGGATTTGCATTTGCTGCATACAAGGTTAGAGAGAATAGTCCAAGTGTGGATTTGATGCTTCTGATTATATCATGGCCAGAGAACAATTTTGCACTGAACCTAATAGATCTTCCTGCCTCCAGTTCATGTTCCTCTTTGCTCTTTGAACAGGGCTCTCAATTTTTAACTTCATGGGTTCTACTCTTGAAAAGTTATTTTTTAAACATGTATTGTACTTTAAGAAATAGTCAAGATGATCATAGGGTTTTTATTTAGCTTTATATCAGTCTTATTTGACATTCCTCCTCTGTAGGTGATTAGGAAGTATAGTTAACAAGGTCCTGGAGGATTGGTGTCTGTATAGTAAGCGGTGAGGTGGAAGCTTCTACCAGATGTCCCTATGAAATTCCCAGAATTAGGAGGGGAGGCATCCAACCTCAAAAGGATCAGTCCAAACTGGGGGATCAAGAGGTCAAACCATAAAGTGAACAGTTAGAGTAGAAGGTTCACCTACAATCTGAAGAAATCCCCTGCACACAGAAATGTTTTCCCGAGGCTTTTAATGTGGAGCATGTCAACAAATGATGAAAGGAACTAAGAGAAATGGGCATCTCCAGGTATCCAATGCCAGTTTTGAGATTTGCCCCAGGTCAGAGGCATAAGCAAATGGCCAATGGTCACATCACACAAGGACATAGAGCTTTAGCCCACAAGTTCTCTAGCAGTTGGCCCACGTAGATCAGGATCAGGTCAATGACTGTCAATTTTCCTATTTCTTATCTTCCGTTCAACCAATCAAAGAAAGACAAATATGCTCCCTAAACCATTCATGTAAGATGTACTGCATTTAGTAAGCTGCACCAGATCCCCCAACAACTACAATTCCAGCATACCTGAGGCTTTCTTTTTCTTTCTTTTTTTTTTTTTT
>NW_004567111.1:51971288-52053911 GCF_000260355.1 Condylura cristata | reverse complement strand
GTTTCATTCTCTCTCACTTGTACACCTCCTCTTTCTGGCCTAGGATATGCCCTCTGACAGTGCTAACATTAATTTCATTCACTAACCCTGTCTCCAAAATGGTTTTAGTTATTTCCTTAATCAGCCTGCTCCCCCATAAGTGTGTTATTTACCAAATGATATACCAAAGAGTGACTTGAGTTCTTGCTGAGAAAAGATTTATCATACATTCTGTCTATCTTTATATGGTGAAGCTTCAGAAGACAAAAGAAAACATTGAATATATTTTGCTTTGTCCTAAATACTCTCTAAGTTTGTTTTCCATCAAATCCTTTCTAAGAAACCATCACCAGTGTGCAAGTCACACAAGGCAGAGTATACCCTCTAACCTGGCAAAACAGATGGTACATTCTCATTCTTCAACACTTTGATGGGACAGGCTTTTAAAGTTTTCTCTCTTCTTGCCCTGAAAACTGTAAGTCAGCTTGTGTAGAGGAAATTGGTGTTGGAGACTCATAAAATATGTGAACAAATGTAGATTGGAAGCTTTGTATTCCATTTTGGCTTTCATTCTCATTGTGAATTCCTAGGATAAAATTGTACTTCTCCCTATACGTTACTGTTTTTGTCCACAAGGTTCAAACATCAATTTTCTGCCAAGTATCTCTTTCAGCCTGGGTGAACTTATGATAATTCTGGCTCTCATAAGGGAACTGAACAAAGCTGTCCTAGGTCAGCAATGTTCATTTTGTTGAAGTCTTGAGTATACAGACATAAATGTTAGGGACATGTTGGAATGTTTATGATGTACTCAGGCTTTAGAGTTGAGAGCCCAGTGAAGAACAATTGCTGGAAATGATCTATAAACAATTCATAATAAGCATATTCAAAATGGGCACTTTGCTTAGAAATGATAAAATCATTGAATTGTTTGGAATGCCCACACTGATCCTTTGAAATTCTTCAGACATTCCCCTAGTGTGGAATGTTATGAGGTTGGAGATGACTGAAAGGATGTTTGAGCAGTTTCATTCTAATTTTTCACTCATACCAGCTATTGAGGATGGATGGGTGGGGAGGAAGTCTCCCTAATCCTTCTCTTCTCATACTTGTAGCTCAAGAAATTTCCTGTCCTTGTTGGTCCTTCTAAAACATTAATTACTACTCAGGGGCACATATATTGGCGCTCCCTTCCTGTCTGCACAAATGACCTTGGGTACTGACAGGAAAAATGAGGGGACTCGGTAACAAGTGGTTGCCTCTCTCTGCATTATCTCCTCACTGGAATGCCAAGTCATGAGGAAAGGATGCTACTTCGCCCCTACCCCGTGACTCAGGAATGGCAGCCACTTTTCAGTAGCCCAGGTAGCTTTGCAAACAGAATACCTCCTCAATCTGCTATACTTTGATCTTCTCCTGACTCTTACCTGAGATTAGCCCTCATCTCTCTTCTCTCTCTCTCTGTGCAGGTGTGCCTCTTAACCCACCATTCTCATTGTTTATTTACATGCTGGTCTCCCAAGAGTCTACATTCCTTATGGCAGGGACCTAATACTACCTGTGGAATCAAACAAGCAATTGTGAGATATGATCAAAATCAAAACTTGTTGCTAAGAATGTGAAGGCCTTCAGAGAAAAAAAAAATGTATATGTGTCCATATGTTTCAATGGCATGGTTTCAGTCTTCTGGGAATTATTTATAGAGGTAATAAATAAATCTTTGTAGAACAATCACATGAAAGTATGTTGTATGATGACCTTATCATTAGCAATTGGTTTCTTGTGTGATCCAAAGCATCAACAGATGTTAAAATACTTTGAATGCTTAATACTTTTAAAACCACAAATAATATGGTATTAAGTAATTAAATATACCTCAGGTACAGGAGATTTCAGGCAGTAAAAAGTTTATGCACTGTAGCCATAGAAATTTCTATCCCTTCAGAAAACCTAATATTTGGGTAAATATAAGTTAATTAATCATATTATGACTGTTCTCTCAATATGTGGTTTGATCCTGTCTACTTGAACTTTTACCCATTTGATTTCCCTGTGTATCATTTGGGTTAGACTTCTTTTTTAGAGATTTGAAAATTTTTAATTTATTTAGTTTCATTTTTTTATTCAATAGATACATAGATACCAATATGTAGCCAATATCATGACATGTCATCCATAAATACTTAAGCATGGATTTCCTAGGATTAAGAGTATTCAACTATATAATGAAACTTTATCATAGCACAGAAAATTTGCATAAAGTATATTATATGTGGGCCATATTTAAAGTCCCTGCTTTTCACAAAGTTAATTTTCATATATATTTTTTCTCTGATACAATATCTAATGAAGAATAGAACATTTTTATTTTTTGTTATACCATTTCATCTCTTTTATTATTGTACAGTACTCAGAATTCCTGCCTTTGCTTTATTTATTATTTTAATGACATCTTTCTGAAAAGTTCAAGGAAACCGTCTTTCAAAATCTGCCTTTGATGTGGTAAAAAAGGAACTCTCCTACATTGCTGTTGTGAGTGAAAACTGGTACAACCACTATGGAAAGCTGTGTGGAGGTTCCTCAGACTACTAAAAATGGAGCTACCTTTCAACCCAGAAATTCCACTCCTAGGCATCTAACCAAAGGACACAAAAACATTCATTCAAAAGGATACCTGCTCCCCTATGTTTATTGCAGTGCTATTTACAATAGGTAAATCCTGGAAACAACCCAAATGCCCCAAAATAGATGACTGGATCAAAAAGATATGGTTTATATGCACATGGCATATTATTCAGATAAACTCATGGCATTTGCAACAACCTGCAAATGGGAGGGAAAAAGAAAAATATTGGATAGTTTCACTTATAGGAGGAATATATGAGAACCAAATAAGTCATAGGGGGAAAATAATAACAATACAAGACAAAACAAACAGACAGTTATAAAACAGAGACATCCTGCAGGGGAGGGATAGGGAGAAGAATCAGAAGGAAGAAGGGAGGAGCATAGGGTACTGTGGTGATGGTGCATAGGTGAATAGAGGGAGGAAATTCTAGGGGGTCTATTCCTGAGTGAGGGGAAATATAAACATTGTTTCAAAATGAACAATGATGTAAAATAAATAAATAAATAAATAAATATTAAAAAAATCTGCCTGTCTGGCTTTATGCAATTGCTTCTTCAAAAGATAGAGGCAAGACTATTTGGTCAGAATACCATATAATAATATCATAGGTGTGATACAGATGGATAACACAAAACTGAAATATTTTCACTTTTTAAGTATTCATAAACATAGTATACTAAAGTAGAAAATTATTAAATAGAGAAGCAACCAATGATCATACTGTTCTAACACATGATAACATATTGATATATTGCTAACATTTTCCTCATTATTCTTTTGTAGTATAGTTCTAATTATACTACAGCTCTAACCTTGTATTCTGATTGTTTTTGACATAATGTTATAATGATTTTCACTAGAAATGGTGGCAGGGGTACAAACAATACTCTTACCACTTTTGAATACTCATTCAATTGCAAATAGCATCAAGGACTTTCCATATACTATGTCTTTTAAAATTTACAATAACCTTTTTAAAGTAGGTTCTTTTATAACTCCCATTTTAATGTAGAAGAAAATGATACTCCAACCCACAGCTAGGATAAAAAAGAGATTTGAACCCAAGTACATGTGACTCCATCACACCATCTGTCTCCTATCACTTTTATTAAATATGCTTTGATTTATTCACTTCATATGAACATACTAGTATATGTTATCAACTTAGGCCTGCACTGCTTTTCAGAATGTTTCACCAGTCTGATTTATTTTTTTGACCACCTCTTTGAATTATGAGCATAGCCCAGACTGGCTGCAGAGACTGGTGCTTTCTATTTTCCCTCTAAGAACTTAGTTAAACCAAAATTAGTTTTCCCAAGGTCTATTTTTATTCACCAAGGAGGCAAGATAATTTATAGATGTTATAAAGTCATCAAGGGAAACTGGGCATGGGTGTGTGAACAAAATAAACCAAATAAGACAATTGCCAGAGGCCTAAATCTCAAGTACTCTGGGCCATGGTGGGCTTTCCCAAGGGTGGATGGGTGCTGGCAGGGCTCCATACCTGGCCTCCAGAGACCCCTTTTAACAGGAGCCTGTCTGTGAGGAGTCTGTCTTCTTCTGGGTTCACTAGGAGACTTTAGAGGTTAAGTTGTACATAATCAACCTGTTCTTGAGGTCCTCTGTTCTAAACATGCCCTACAAGTAGAAATATATCCAATGTCAAGGCCCCAAGAAACACAAAGTTTAATACCTCTAAATGCACTTTAATGTGGGTTAAATGCCTACATTTGTCTCATAACCCGTGGTGCCAGTCAGGGAAAAGGCAGCAGTAGCAGCAACCTTTGCCAGCACAGCCTTTGCTATGAGCACAGCAGGAAGGAGCTGAATGCATTTTAACTGCAGCCAAGTTAGTGGTTTAAACTTCATAAACATGTCTTAAATGTTATGATTCTTATCTTTATTCCATGGCATTCCTACCTCAAAGAATAGCTATTAAAAAAAACATACAATTCAGCAAATAGTTCTAAGAACTTTGATCAAAACAAAGTTGATTAATCATTTTTGGTTGCTTGTCTCTCTTTTGACCTTTTCTCTAAATCCATCCCATAACACAGTCAGAGTGCTCAATCATTTACTAAAAGGGTTAAGACAATATAACCTCCTTGTGATTAAAAATAAAAATGAAGTAAAATCGAGTTCATATTTTTATATTACTTGATGCAGGGATTTAGAGTAGTGATCAGAATTTAGCAGGGTTTCTCTTATAATTTCCTATCTTTAATACTTTGTGTTGAGAGTAAAAGAACAATCAAAAGCTATGATTTGCCAATGAAATGAGCTAAATTTGGTTAAGGAATGCCCCAATCCTGTTTACTTATTGCTTAGTATAATTTGTAAAATGGTTAAATGATCTATGTATTACCTACATGTATCAGCTTTCTATTACCTTGGTGATGCCACCTAACAGACATACTCACAATTTCTGTGACATACAATAAGCATTTATAGTTCCTCACTGAAGGAAGTTGGTTGGAGTGTTCATTAAAATGATCTTGGCTGTGCATATTCACATATCTGAGGTCAGTTGGCTACTCTAGAATGGAATGCCTTGGCAACTTGGTTTTTTGCTTCACATGTCTCTCATTTTCTGGCAGGTATATTCTCAAGGCAATGGGAAAAGCATGAAGAAATAAAGGGTCTGTGCACAAGATTATTTTACATCTTTGTGTCACATCTGCCAAATTCCATGAGACATGATTGAGTCCAGTTTCAAGGACTAGGCCTTGTTACCCTGACCACAGTAAAAGGACACTTCAAAGTTATATGACAAAGACATAATTAAAGGAAGGGATAAAAATTTAGTGTCATTATTTCAGTATACCATAAAAAGCAATTCTAGATCCTGTAGCATGAAAGTCTATATGAATTGTCTGCCAATACTGGACTGATCCAATAAGGTGGCCAAGTGGAGCAAGTAAAATAGTCAGCTGAGTGACTGGTCTTTAATCCAAGGTAGAGTAAATGATTTGGCATCAAAAGATGGCCAGAAAGGCTCAATACTGTTAAGATGTCAACACTTCCTTAATTGAGCTATAGATTCAATGTAATCTTAAAAGCCCAGCAACTTGGTTTTATAGAAATCACCAAACTGATTCTAAAACATAAATGGGAAAGCAAAGGAAGTAGCAATGAAAACAATTAAAAATAAAAATAAAGTTTATTTCAAGACTTATTGTAAAGCTACAATAATCAAAGGTGGTGTGTGTATATCCATGAAAAGAAAAACACAAATATATGATTAAAAAATTTTAAGTTGATATACAAATAGATGTCAAATTTATTCATAATCTCCCAAAACTAAGAAACTAAGAAAATTCAATTACAGAAGGCTAGCTTTTCTTTTTTTGTTGTTTACTTGTTTATTTTTCCCTGCTGCTATGCCATGTTATACCCTTTAAATTATGAGCATAGCCCCAGACTGGCTTCAGAGACTAGTGCTTTCTATTTTTTTCCCTATGAACTTAGTTTAAACAAACTTTGGTTTTTGCAAGGTCTATTTTTATTCACCAAGGAGGCAAGATCATTTATAGATAATCTCAGAAGCCTTATTTCTTTTATTAGTATCTGCTAGTTTCTATAAGTATCTTGCTTTGTCATTCTGATTTACTTTACAACATGTAATTCCTTCTAACACCTCCCATTACTGTAAATGACATTTTTGCTTTGCTTACAGTTGAATGGTATTCTATTGTATGCATATAATACATCATCTTGGTCCAGTCCTCTATCTAGGTCATCCAGGTTGTTTCCATGTCCTAGCCATTGTGAATAAATGTTGCAATTAACATGGTATACCATAAAGTTCTTTGAGTTGATTGTTTCATACTCTTTAGGTAGAGGCCCAAAATTGGAATTGCTGAGTCATCTGTACCTTCGGTTTTTATTTTCTAAAGGTAAATCCAGATCACCTTGAAAATGAGTAGTGTAAGTTTATATTTCTACCAGCAGTGCATAGGATTCCTCTTTCTCTGCATCTTCTTCAGCACTTGTTGGGAGACATCTTAATATGTGCCACTCTCATGGGTGTGAGATGCAATTTCATTGTTGCTTTGACTCTCAACTCACTTATTAAAAGCAATGATGAACATTATAGCTATTAGCCTTTTGGATATCCTCTTTAGTTAATTGTGTATTCAGATCTGCTGTGCATTTATTAATTGGGTTTTGGGCATTGTAACATTGAATACCTTTCTTGTATACACTGGAGAATACTACTTTGTCAGTTGCGTAATGTGTGAATATTTCCTTCAACTTTGTAGATTGTTCTTTTTCTCTTTAATCTATCATTCCACTTAAATAACATGCTAAATAAGGAAAAATTAAAAACATACTTTATTTTATGATCTTTGAACAACATGGAGGATAGGGACCCCAACTCCTTGTGCAATTGAAAATAACATATACACTGTGATTTCACTCAAGAACTTTTGACTCCAGAAAAAACATTATGATATTAAAGTAAATTCTTTATTGTTGTAAGGAATGCAAAATGACCATACAGTGCCATCACTTTAAGGTAATTGTCTAAAAAAGGACTGTGTTCTCTGACAGATCTCTCTATCTCCCAGCTGGAAATTAGAACTTCTAGTCCAACATACCCTAATGATGTGAGTCAGAAAGTATATATTCCCCAAGTGGATCAGTGGTTATAAATGACAGAAACTATTCCTACTTCCATCTCTTGGTTCCTGACCCCATGAATTCTTCCTTCAATACCTTCAATGGCTATTAATTCAGACTATGTACTACTTTTTAAATGACAGCACTTGAACCCTATAAATGTCATCTTCAGATGTCACCTTGGCTTCACCTTTAAAAAGATATTCCAATTTTCTACAATACTGGGAGTTTTCAAGTGATAGGGTGTGTAATAAAAACCAATGGATACCATGGCTATGTGCCTATTATCATACCTCCTTTCCTGGAAAACAAATCCATCAGTCCAATAATGTATAGGATGCCAAAAAAAGTAAATCTGACACGTTGAGTGCACAAATATATCTCAAATGCTAGTATTATTACATAAATCAGCCCAGCTATATCTCCTCCATATCGATCATTAATATTATAGTGTGCTGGGAGTCATGCCCACATGACCAGCAATGGGATTTTTTATATCCATTTGACAAGCAAATGAAGTGGTTTGAGAATCCACCCCAAGAACTTGCTTTCAAGGGTGACTTCTGATGGCCCGAGAAACAAATGGAGGAAATATAGGAAGAAAATATGAAAGTAGTTTATTGTGGAATTCACTCCAGGAAACATTGTAAGGGAGTGGAAAACTGTCAAGGATGGCAAGACTGTCAATAAAACAAGTTATGACAACTCTGAGCAACTAGAGCTAAATCCATTAAAGGAACTCTGAAAGATAATATAGGACATATTCACGAAAGTTATCCTTCCCAAAAGTTGAGGAAACAGGGATATTGATCCATCCACTCCCGTCTGTTACTAGCAAAGAGAAGGACTGTTAATGTCCCAGCACCTCTGGGACTTCATGGTTTGCCGTGAATATAAAGCAGAAAAACTGGGTGTCAGAAAAAAATCCTCAGGCAAATATTACATGTGTTGGTGATAGGAAATGAATGTGATTCAGAAATGAAGAGACATGGGAGAGGAAGCAGTCTTCTACAACGTGGAGGAATCATATATGAACAAAAATTAATAGTTAATATCTATTGAGGAATACAAACCAAGAGGTACTCTAAGCACCTTATGAACATTATTTCATGTATTTCATATAATACTCCTCTAGCATAGGCACTACCTATTACTATTCTCATTTTGCACATAAAGAAGCTGAGATGTTAAGCAACTTTCCCAAAGTAACTTAGTTAATGAGTGGAAGTGCTGTGATTTAAAACCAGGTACTCTTTCTCTTCTAAACTATGGAGGAATATGATGCAGTTGACAGTAAGTTACTACAGACATTGTCCGAAGATATGTTTTCCTTAATTGAAAGCAAACATGGAGGCAACTAAACAAAGCAGAAAAACATACAGCATTTTCTTGTTGGTGGCAGTGGTTTTCCAGTAGAGTCTAATGCCCTAGTCTGCATGAGTAGTAGCAGCTGCAAAGAAGTAGAAATTAGTCCTCTGTCAAGTGTGAGAGGCTGTACTTTGCATCATATTGGTTTTTTTAGCCTCTCCCTACTTAATTGATTCAAAAGTCTCATTACAAATTTACCTCAGCACATTACTGAGGACTGACTGAGAAATTGGGTGAACCAAGTGTCAATTTCCCATGCGAAGCCTCATTCAGCTGACCCATTTCTGCCATGCCTGAAGTTCCTCCTGCAAAGGGGAAGGAGAGGGAACTGAGGATAACTACTGACAGAGACAAAGAAGAACTCTTACTGAGAGCATAATAGAATGTCAAACACAAACTATCTCAGAGAACAGTCAAGAATTGTAAAATGAGGAAAGCTTGCCCAAGGCAATAGTTACCAGTGATGATTATGGTGAATTTACAAGCACATTCCCTGTTTAAAAGCAGTGGCTGCCACTCAACTCAAAGAATTACCGTTTGGGAATGTGTACCCATTTCTTCCAAAGTTTCAAGAAAGTTGAAAATATGTTTTTTATAAGTAATTTTCCAATTTTTAAAGGTCATTTAATTTGTAATTATTTAAAATTATTATGTATGTGTAGTGCCAGGAAAGCACAGATCATGTTTTCTATGATTTGGGCAGAGGGACAGAGTCCTGGAGTCCTCAGTGGCTTTTTCAGGCTTTAATGATCTTTCTACACCATTTGTAGTGAGGCAACCAGGTGAAGGGTGGGCAGGGTTGCTGGGGGCCAGGAGGCTTCAGGTCCCCTAGCCCCTAGAATCTTTACTATTTCTAGGCTCTCTGGAAATCTCCACTGCTTGGTCTTCTGCCCATGCAGCACAGTCTTCTCCCACCACCCTTGTATGCACAGGTTTCTTGGCTCAGGTGTGCCGCTCAGGCCCACACCATCCTCCAGATGTGGATCATAGATGCTTATGGAGGGAGGGCGGAACAAACCTACTATCTTCCTTTTATCCTACAGTGGGTTAATGTATACCCTTTCCTTAATGTTTATAAAACTAACTGCCACTGGAAATGGAATTCTGCCCAGGTGTCACCCTGAGTGACAGGGTGAAAAGAGAAACAGACCCAATCCAAAGGGGAAAAACATTCAAAGATAGAATAGCTGTAGTAAAGGGGTGAGTCATTTATTTCAAAGTCAGTTGGATGGTCTCTCGGTCAGGACAGTATAAAGGAGATCCAGGCCTCTGATGGATGGGATGTTAGAGCTTACATATCCCTTCCAATCCTGAGCTTCTTTGAATCAAAACCACTGCTTCTTTCATTAAAGTTTGATGCAGATGGATTGGGCATTCAAAGTGAGCCTTTTGGTTTCATTTACTGTTGTCATACAAAGAACACATGTGTGTCTCTTTTCAGCTACTAATGTAGGATATTATTGGGCTGTCTTTTTCAAAGGAAAATGTGTCTAAGTCTTTTTATTACTCTTTTATACTTCCTATCTCATTGGGTTGCTTTGCCCTGAGTTTGCCTATGTTTCCTCAAACCCACCCAGCAAGATTCAACTTGGTTTAACTGTCTCTGTTGGTATTATTTTTTATGGAAATAAATTCACACAGATTGGATAATGTACACATGTTCAGAAGTAACCATAAAGAAAACCAACACTGTACTATGTATTTAAAGTTTCTATAAACTTGGAACTTAATAGTTTCTCTCTCTGAACATATGTATTTGCCTCTATTGGTATTTTTTATATTCTTAAAAACATTGGCTATATCAATACAGCACTGAAACATGGGAACATTTAAGCAAAAAAATAATTTAGGTCTGTTAAACTAGATACATCAATTAGTTCAATGACAAAAATAAGTCAAACATTTAGCTGTGGCCTCATGTGAAGGCATTCAAGACACCAACGTCTGTTTTACTTTGACAGCATCATCTGGTCCTCATATAGCCATCTAATGCTTTCAGTAGATCTTGACTTCAGTATGAAACTTTCCCACGTCTTCAGATCTACAAAGGACAGATTTTAAACATTATTCTAAAAACATTTTCCCTTCCATAAGAAAATGAAGAATCTAAAAAAAAAAAGAAAAACTGTTTTACATTAAAATGCTTATTTTAGCCATGAAGATAAGCCCTAGTCATTCTCAGATGCTGAAATATTCTGGTTTGGAACATCTTTACTGCTTGGTTCATGGACTGGAGCCTCATCACGCCACAGAATTGATTTGGATGTTTTTGTTTTTGTTTCAAATTGTTTGCAAAGTCTAATCTAGGAATATAACTAATATTTTTATTAACAACCTTGTAATAATAGGCTTGTGCCAGATATTTAACATGTACTATCTCATTTAATCCTTACAACAACCCCAGTAAAGTGGGCATAATTACTTACATGGGAAAATAGGCTCACTATGAAAGAATTAGACCTGGGGCTTAGGACTCAGTTCAGCTAACTCCAAGTTTCCTACATTTCCTTCAGCATTTTTTGATGCTGAAGGAAAGGAGATGAGAAAGCCATTATAAATTTAAATGCTCCAGAGTTTAACTTTAGGAAATATTTTGAGCTATATTCTTGAATAATAACTCAAGTTGCACATTAAATTGTAGTGAGTCCTGAATACAGACCTCAGTTGATTTACCTCAGAGTAAATTTGTAGAATAGTAAATCACTAAATCCTTATATGATAGATTGCACTAGCTACTGATTTTCTTCCATTAAATTGATCATTAACAAATAGCTTTTGACCTATGTGATTCCATCAACTTTGAGTAAGCTCTGGGAATTTTTCCTCCTGGTTTACACAACCTGTGTTTGTCTCCTCTGGCAAACTCTAAAAGTGCTCAAATTAATGTCCACCCTAAGGTTGATAATCCTAATTTTCCTGGATGTTTAAATGCAAATGATATCAACTTTTCTTTAAGAGCTTTTTCAGTGATTTCAATTAAACATTCTCAGGGAGGGCTACATTCAGTTCAGTTTTCTCTCTCATCTTTCCCTTCACTGGTTTAGATATTGAAAAATCCTTTCACATCAGCATTTATGCAGCATATAATTTTTTTAACTTGCATCCAACAGGCACATTTGGATTTACTATTTCACTTGAACAGTTGGTGTTTACTGGCAGCAACAAGGACAAAATTTATAGCAGCAAATGGAAGCTGAACTTGCCTGCTGGCTTTTGCACTGAAGAACTTTGTGTTTGCCATTTCCTAATTGTGAAAACAATATGTCCAAGATTTTGCAGTCATCAGCATTCTAATGTAACGATTTCCATCTGGTCAGAGGAATAAACCTCAGAACCTCTATCTTATTGAATTTAATTCTATGCTAATACAAAGGTAACTGACTTAGGAGAATGTTGGAAGACAGGCAGAAATCAGGCTAAATATATTTTGAAAAGTATCTGTAGCATACACTTACACAGAATTTTCCTAAAGATTTTGCCATGATTATCTTAATGAAAGAAGGTCTAACTGGAGTAAGATCAAAGGATTACTTTGAGGTGAGAGAGGATAAAGAAAGCAGGGTGATTTGTAAGGCGTTCCAGTTGGAGGTAATAAGGAATCAGAGATCCATAGAGACAAAGAAATTGGAGAATAATACCAAGGCAAGCGAGGCCAACAACGTGGTATAAGAAGTGCTTTCATATCCCATCTCATCCCATCTGGCATTAAGAATTTGGAGCTGGTTGTTGAAATATGAACCTTATGATGGCCCTTACACTCTTCCATCAACCTCCCTTGCTCTTAGTATGGAGTTGAAGTCCAAGGAGCTGTAGTGGAATATTTCAAGTGCTTTGTATTTTCCATATTCCTTGATGCAACAAGTATTTATTAAGTACTGCATGTATGTCAGGAATCATCTTAGAAGTTACTGATATCAATTGTTAACATTTCTTAGAAGCTAGGGATATCAATCGTTAGCATTCTTAGCTATTATAATTGAGAAACAAAATGCACAGAGAATGATTTTAACTTTAAGACTTTTATCTCCAAAAACTGACAAAGAAGATTTTTCTATATGGTAATCTTTTTCTTTATATCTATATTTGGTATATTTGGTAGATAGTCCTGTACGTGGTAGACATTCAGTGAATAGTTATTTGTATATGTATGTTTTTCCAGCTTAATTGATGTAATTGGCATACAACTTGTTTAAGATGTACATCATAATCACCTGACACACATATAAGTTGTGATATGATCACAATAAGTTTAGTTGAAATGTTATTAGTTAGCCAAACAGAAGACTCTGTACTAGATTGTTAGAGACTATGAAATCACAGCTCCAAAATGATCTTTAAGGGCAGCAATGCAATGATGGAAAATGTGAGGAACTTGCCTCCCTCCTACCTGTCTCCTCAGATACACATTAATCCACAGATGTGAAAACAACCCATACTCTGAGTAGCAGTTAACCTTCAGCACTGCGTAGTAGGGTCCTACCCCCCACCTACACACAAACTGTGGGTCTGTCAGTACCCCCTTCCCTTATCCCCATGCTCTGTTGGAAAATCAAGCTGTGACATCATAAAAGTCAAAGAGTAAACTATTACTCACTCAAATTACATCGTTTCATTCTTTCAGTCTTACAACATTGTAGGAAGATGCAAGAATAATACTTAACTATGAGCCACCCCTTACCCAGAGCCATCAAACACTGACTTACTTCAGCTCTTGTTGCTTCTTCAGCCTGGGATTCCACCAAATCCAAAATATCACATTGATTCAATCACATGAACTCATAACATGGACATTAGTTGTTTTTTTTTTTTTTCCCATTCTCCCCCCCCACCACACACACCTGTGTCTTCCCACCCTGGTGGTGAATTCTGCCTTTTCGATTTTAACTCCCTCTTCATTTTTCTTTATCAGAGCAATCCCAGTTCATCCAACATAATTTCTGAATATTTAAACCTAAAAGAAGGCAATTCTACTATTACATATATGTAGTAGGATATTATAAAGAGACTTTTCCTGTTGTTAGGTAAGGCCCCAGAATTAAGAACAAATGTTATGACACACTTGTCTATTTCAAAGAGATATCTTATTAAACAGTTATTGAAAAATATCACCCAGGAAGCTTAGTCCATTGCCCCATCTCAGCTACATAAAGGGAGACCTGTGAATTGAGGACAGAGTAAGTATTCCATCAGAGAGAGATGATTTTTTTGTCTACTGAGGTGTTTCCACTTCTGTTGTCCATGTTTCCCTTCATTTTGAGCAGGTGAGAGAGGACTTACCTACTTGAAGAGCTGACCTGTGTGAAGAATCATAGACTTAATTCTGCCATAACAAATGGACAGAAACTTAATAGCCTAAAACAAACAAAAACATCAGTATCTTACAGGGTTGCAGATTAGAAGCCCAATGAGTTCAATTGGTTACTCTGCCTTGAGCCCCATGAAGCTGAAGTCAAGGTATTGACTGGTTTGTTTTCCCTTCAGGAGGCTGTAGGAAATACTCTATAACTTGATACTAGAGGTTTTGGCCAGAATTGTCAGACAAACACAGGAAATAGAGGGAATTCAAGCAGAAGTGAAAGTAACATTTGCAGGTGATATGACATTAAATAAAGAAAACCCTAAAGATTCCATCAAAAAAAAAGGTTATTAGAAATAATGAATACAGTAAAGAGGTAGGTCACAAAATCAACATGCAAAAATCCATAGCCTTGTTATATAAAAAGAAAGAACAAGAAGCAAAAGAAATGAAGAAAATAACTCCATTTATAATTACTCAAAAAGAATTAAATACCTCAGGATCAATTTAACAAATAAGTTAAAAGACCTATGCAACAAGAACCGTAAGATGCTATTAAAGAACTTAGATGGTAACATAAGAGAATCTAAACAATAAAAATGACCATTATGCTTAAAATTATATACAAATTTAATACAGCCCCTATCAAAATACAAGCAATATTTCTCAAAGACAATAAGCAAAAAATATGTAAATTTATGTGGCTCTACAAAAGGTTTCAAATTGCAAAAGCAACCCGGAAAAATAAGGAAATAAATGAGGTATCACATTACCTCACTTCCAACTTCTCTATCAAGCAACAGTACTAAAAGCAATATCTAATTAGCACAAAGTAAATGTTCAGCCCAGTAGAACAGGATCGAAAGCTCAGAAATAAATCGATGTACATATAAGCACCTAATCTATAATAAAGTATCCATAATCATAAAATGGGGAAAGACAGTCTCTTTTAATGGTGCTGGAAAATGATGCTGAAAAAATTGGAAAGCCACACATAAAATAATGAAGTTGGATTATATGCTGATACCATATGTAAAAATAAACTCCAAATGGATTAAAGATTAAGATTTGTGACCATAAAATAGAGGAAAATACTTGTGACACATTCTGTGATCTCAATAATAAAGATATTTCTGCGGCATATATTAAAAAGACCTCCCTATAGCAAAGGAGTTGGAAACAAAAACAAATAATTGGTATTACCTCAAGTTAAAAAAATTTCTATACCGTGAAAGAAAATACAGGAAAATTAAATGTACTCTGCTGAATAGGAGAAAATATTCCCACCATATATAAGTGCCAAGGTACTAATAACCAGCAGATATATAAACTCATACAATCAACAATAAAAAGTCAATCCAGTTAATAAATGGTTAAGGAGATATGAATAGGCAGTTTACCAAAAAGGATTCTTTAGGAAGTCAAAAGAAATAGCACTCCTAATAAGAGAGATGCAGATTAAAACTGCAACTAGATACCATCTTACATGCAAGAAATGGCATATATTAAAAAGAGCCTCAAGAAAAAGGATTGAAGAGAATGAGGGGGGGAAAAAGGAAACCTATTACAGTATTGGTGGGGCTATGAATTGGTGCAACTACTATGGAAAGCAATCTAGATTTTCCTTTAAAAAATTGAAAATGGAGGACCCTCTCTGGTGGCACAATGGGTTAAAGCACAACACTATGAAGCTATCTACAGCCACTTCAGCACAAGTTTGATCCCCAACCAGGGAGGTGACTCATGTGCCATGGCAGACCTCTCCTGTCCTGCCCACTGCTCCCCTCTGCAGTGTATTTCAGTCAGTCTGCCTGTCCTTTTCCCCACTTTGTCTCTGGTGAATCCTCTCACCCTTCACACCCCTGGCCTATACCTTAGTTCTTGTATGCACAAATAAATAAATCGTTAAAAAATTTAAAATGGAAATACCATTAAACCTGGCAACCTACTCTTGGGCATCTATTCACAAAATGTGAAAAGATTAACTAAAGCCCCACTATGTTCCACAATGTTCATGGCAGTATTATGCATAATCGCCAGGGCATGGAAGCAACCTAAACATCCATTGATGTATGATAAGTTATAAACTATGGAATATACACAGCATGTTATAAACTATGGAATATACACAGAGCTATTTTCATCAAAAAGGGAAAATTATGTGCCGCAAAATAAGTCAGAATGATTTAAAAAAATACTGAGCATTTATATAGCAGACAATTCAATGATATAAAACACCTTCAAAAACTAGTGGACATTAATAAACAGCCTGGGGTTAAGAGAGGGAGAGGGAGAAAGGGACACAAGAAATGGTTTTGGGGCTTGGGGGGATGCACTAACTAGAAAGAAATAAACAAAAACCTAAAAATTTCTAGCCAGTCAAAGCACAGTAAGGTGAGCTGTAAAAATAAAAGAGGCTTAGGGAAGAAATTATCCAGACCCATTCAAATTATAGGGAGAATTCAGTTCCATTCAGCTGTTGCATTGAGGTCCCTGATGTCTCGCTGGTTGTTAGCTGGGGCCCGTCTTGGCTCCTTGCAGACTCTCCTGTTTCTTGCACAAGGGTCTCTACATCTCAGGGCTTTTCAAACCCTGCTTATACTGCTGCCTCTCTCAGATTTCAGCCAGGAAGTGTTCTTTGCTTTTAAAGGGTCATGAAATTATAGGGAACCTACTCTGATAGCCCAAAATAATCTGTTCTCAAAATCCATAACCTTAACCAGGTCTGCAAAGACCCTATGCCACATGTAAACTATTCACAAGTTTCCAGGGAAAGGCATGGACATCCTGGGAGGACATTATTCGGATTGCCACTTCAGATTGGCACTAGAAAAAGCCAGAAGGTGAGAAACTAGAGAAGGCAGGCTCTGGCAGCTGAGTGAGGAAAAGAGGTGAGGGCTGGAACAAGTCACATTTTGACGATACAGCAAAAGGACTTATTCCTTGTGTGGACTCCAGAAAGTATCCCAGACTTGGTTAGCCTTGAACAGGGCATCTGTCAAGACCACTTCCATTTTGTTTTATCTGTGGAGAAGAAGGTAATCCCAGCAGAATGAAGTTAGAGGTGCACTACCAGGAGCAGTATGATTAAAAAAAAAAAAAAAAGCAGTAGCTTAGGATCCCAAAATGGGCAAATAAGTTCGACAGGCAGTTGCTTGCTTTTTTGTTGTTAGTAGATCAGATTTATTAATTAAAGGGAAATAACGGCAGCTAGGTAGAGGACACATTTGTGTTAGGAAATGGAGTGGGAGATCCCCAGTGCCCAGTGGAGATTTCTAATTAAATCTAAAAGTGACCCCTGAAGGAAAACATTAGCCTTCACACCACTCCATGCCAAGAAAGCTCTCAAATTGCAGCCTTGCCTCTTCCATCTTTTAGCTAGTCCAATGCCAGAGGATCCAAAGGCAGTATAAGAGCCAAGAAGAATAGTAGAAAATCAAGAAAAATGAACCTACCCAGCCCTGATTCTACCTTAAGGTCTCAAACTAAGTCAGGCCCCAGGTGGGGAAGGGAGGACACTTTGAATTGAATGAACAGCTAGAGCTTCTGTGTTAGACAAAACTGGACTTTTGAGACCTCAACGCAAGTGTTTGTTAATATCTGAGAGTCACATAGGAGCTTAGGATCCCGGGCCTTCCCTGGTGGTGCAACGGGTTAGGATTTAGCACTGCAAGCTAGCCACAGCCACTTCAGTGCAGGTTCGATCCCCACCCTGGAGGTGACCACATGGCACGGCAGACCTCTCCTGCTACAGCCCTCAGCAGTGTAGTTCATCAATCTGCTTGTTCTGCTCCCCACTCTGTCTCTGGTGAAGCCTCTCACCACCCCAGCACCTCTGGCTTATACCCCAGTTCTGTATGCATAAATAAATCTTTAAAAAAAAAAAAGAATTTATTAAAAAAAAAAAAAGAAGCAGCAGCAGCTTAGGATCCTAAAATGGTCAAATAAGTTCATCAGGCAATTGCTTCCTTTTTTTAGTAGATCAGATATATTAATCACCCCTCTCTATCAGTTTTCAAGTTCTGCTTGCCAACAGTTGTAGCAGAAAGGCCACACAACTCCATGAACAGGAGCTCAGAGAATTGTTTAGTTAAAAATCGAAGTTACAGCTTAATTAGTGGAGTTGCAAAGCTAGAATATTAATTTTTATGTGAATATCGATATATGTGAAATAATGCCTTATTGTTACTATATTAAGCACACTAAATTATCTGAAAATTGACATTTTCAGATGTTTTGACTAACATTTTTTGACATTTGAGTCTCAGTTTCTTCAGATGTAAAATGGTACCAGGAAGTCTGTCCTGCTCATCTCGTGTTATTATAGGGAAAAACAAATGTCACAATGGTATGAAACATTAATTATATATTATAATGTACTATTAGTAGTTGAGCATTTCTATATATTGCATAACAGATTATGAATTTTTAAAGAAACCTAAGATTGCTAAATGGACTAATAATAGTGTGTAGTCTGTGCTTAGTAAACTCTTCTGGAAGGACAAATAAGAAAGAGGTAACAATATTTGTCTCCATTTAGAGACTTGATGAGAGGAATGGAGAGGACAATGATTACTTTTTATGTACTCTTCCTGTTTTCACCTTTTGAAATGTATACATTATACAGTCAAACAAATGCTAAAAATAATTTGAGAAATTGAAGAAAGATGATATGTTTATTTTTAATAAACTGAACATAAACTAATTTTTCTGTAAGAGAAACTTTAAGGATTTGTAATACTTCAGGAGCAAATAAGATGATGTAGTTAATGCAATTACTACAGAATTTGGCACAAATGAGTTCAGAAAATGGTAGTTGCCTTTCTTTTGAGGTCTTCATCATGATTATCAACTCGCAGTGAATTAGTGTTAATAGCTAAGTGTTCCTGAATAGTAAACAGTTTATTGACTTTTGCTGGGATATTGGACACAGAGCCTAAATGGCAATGCCAGAATATCGATGAATCATTTGGTAAACTAGTGGAAAAGGTGTTGGAGCCAAAAATAGGTGGAAGAGGGAAAGGAAACAAACAGGTCTGGGGAAAGCATGATATTCATTGCTCGTGTAACCTGCTGATGTTTTCAGAAGGTTATAGGCATCCTGCCAGTTGGAATTATTCTGATCTTTATGGTATTTAAATGCTTATTAAATAACAAATAGCCTGAAATCCCATTAGCTAGGCTGTGGATTTTTTTTTTTAATTTATGATTTCTCCTTATTTCATACTGAGGAACAGCAAGTCTATGAATCAGAATGCTTTATAGGAAGTTGTAATGCCTAGTCCTAATGCCAAGACTGAGAATCTGATAGTGTAGCTATTAAAAATTAAGATCCCTGAAAGACTGCTATTTCTGCTAACAGGAATTCCCAAAGCAGCTAGACACTGTGTCTCCCTTTTTGTTTTAATGTATTCATTCTGCTATTCTGTTATGAAGCACCCACCCAGGGTGATATTTTGGAAAGTAGCTAAAAGCAAACCAAAAACTGGGAAGAACTACCCCTGCAGGAATCACCACTGATGTTAAGGTATCATTAGTATTGATGAAATACTGTGGGAAATTCAGACTGGTATTACTCAAAGTGTGGTTCCCAAGCAGCATCACATGGAAGTTTGACTCCAAAGCAGAATTTCAGGTCTTTCCCCAAGACATATGGATTCCGATTCTCTGGCTTTGCAAGGCTGTCAGGTGGTAACTCTGAACATTAAAATTTGAGAAGTGCTGATTTAAATGTATTATGTGTACTTTAGCTAAGGTGACCCTAACTGCAAGGTAGTATTCATCTTATTTTCAGAAAGGATTTGGATTGCTTCTTGAGAATGAATAAGTAGTAAATAAATTCAGCAAAAAATATAAAATGAAGAGTTTTCTAAAGAAAAGGCTTTAAAACAGTGGAATCACTTAGGGCTATGGTGCCTGAAGGAATTAAGCTAAAGAAGATTAAGTTCAAAGACAGAGGAAATTGAATTCAGAGGCTGGTGAAGACTTCATGCTCCCATTCTAGTGAATAGGAGCTTGAGAAGGCTACTGGCTGAAAAAGAGAATCTACTAACCAATGAAATTCTTATGAACTGAAGCCATTTGGGGCCTTTAAAACCTTGGTCACTTTCTTTATGATATTGTCTTTCCTTTGAGTCAATGATTATGTTTGATACAAAAGTTGCTTTTATCGCTCACATCACCACCCCTGCCACCATGGACATTTGATTTAAACGACTTCATCTTTTACCCTCCATTTTTTAAAACTGAAAATTTTAATTGAGGGTTTTAGAGGTACATGCAGTAGTAACACATAAATGTAAGAAATCCAGATTATCCTATAGCCAGATTCCCCTAATTGGGATACCTTGCATCTATGTAGTTTAATATTACATATATGTTAATATATGTAGGATAATATCCCAGGATATAAATGTATTTTGACATAGAATATGAGGATTCTGCCACTGATAAAATCTATCAATCTTATTCAGGTTTCCCCATTTTTTGCTTGTAATCATTTGTGTTGTATGTATAATTAATGCTAATTCATGCAGGCACATGTGTAGGTTTGTGTATACATCACTATGTTCAAGATGCAGAAGAAATCCCACCATATCAGTGTTCTTTGATATCTACTACCTGCCTTCTCTTCCCCAGCATTCCCAACTCCTGGCAACCACTAATCTGTTCTCAAATGTAAATTTTTTCACATTTGTCATACCAATAAAGTCAAAGAGCATGTATCCTTTTGAGAGGTCTTTTGTTTTCTTTCCCTGAGTCCTTTCATCTTGTCTACCTTCACTTTTAACATCAGTATCTCACTTCATTTACTAGTGTCTATTCGTTTTTATAAATATTTTGCTTTGTTAAGCCATCCACTATGTAAATATCTAACATCTTTTTCTGTCACTCTGACTTGCTACACTATACACAATAATCTCTAACTCCTTCCCTTTTGCTGTAAATGGCAACATTTTGTCATTCCATATGAATAGTATTCCACTGTGTGGTTATGGCACATCTTCTTGATTCAGTCCTTAATCACTGGGCACTTAGGTATGTCCATGCTCTAGCTTTTGTAGGTAAATCTGCAATAAACATCGTATGTAGAATATATACTTTTTGAATTGATGGTTTCATTTCTTTCAGTTCCATGCCCAAAAGTAGGATTTTGTTGGGTCATATGCTACCTTTCATTTTTATTTATATATATTTTTTCAGATAAATCCAGATCACTTTGAAAAATGGCCACTTAAGTTTATATTCCAACCAACAGTGTACTAGGGTTCTTCTTTCTCTGTGTTCTCCAGTACTTGTTGGGAACAGGGGATGGGAAGATAGCTCATTGTTATTTTTACCTAATCTCCCTCATTAAAAGTGATGATGAACATTTTCTTGGTATCTACTACTCCCTGGATATCCTTTTTAGTTCAAATCTGCTGTGAACTTACTGGGTTTTGGGTTTTTACTTTTTCATTGAATATGGTGTTTTGTATACCTTGGTAAATAATCATGTGTTAGTTGTGTAACATGAATATTTTCTCCAACTCAATAGGTTGTATTTTTAATCTACTAATATTTTCTATGTCTGCTTAAAAGTTTTTAATTTGAGATAATCCCAATTGTTTATATTTGCTTTTATTTCCCTAACCATATGGATCAAGTCTGCAAAGACACCATTATCATTGATGTCATGAAACAAATCACCAATATTCTAGATACTTTATTGGTGCAGCTCTTATGCTAAGTCTTTAATCTACTTTGATTTATTTTTGTTCATAGAGTTAGAGAACAATCCAGCTTCTTTCTGTTACATGTGGCCAACAAGTCTTCTACTCTCCTTTTCACATTGTGGGGTCATGGCTACTTTATCATGAATTAAGTGTTCCTATACATGGATTTATTTCTGGATTCTAAATTTTGTTCCATTGATACACATCTCTAATTTTATTCCATAATATTTTACATACTCTTGGCTTTATAGTATAGAGTTGGGTAATATGATGCCATTGTTTCTTTCCTTTTTTCTTTGGATTGCTCCTCAGAAACTTATTGCAAATAGTGCTGCAAGAAACATTGGGGTGCAGGTGTCCTTTTGAACTAATGTTTTTGTGTTCTTTGGATAGATTCTTAGGAGTGGAATTACTAGGTCATATGGCAGCTCCAGTTTCAGTAGCTTGAGGAATCTCCACATAGCTTTCCATAGTGGTTGTGCCAGTTAGCATTCCCACCAGCACTGTAGGAGAGTTCCTTTTTCTCCACATTATTGCCAACATTTGTTGTTGCTAGCTTTTTAAACATTTGCTGCTGTCACTGGTGTAAGGTGTCTTCTCATTGTGGTTTTAGTTTGCATTTTCCTGATTGTAAGTGATGTTTAACACTTTTTCTTTTACCTGTTGGCCATTTCATTTCTTCTTTAGAGAAGGGTCTTTTTAGCTCTTTTGTCCATTTTTCAAATGGATTGTTTGCTTTGTTTTTGAATATTACTCAGCAATATAAATATACTAAACTCATGTCATTCACAATATTTTGATGATCTCACCTATATGCACAATATAAAGAAAATTAAGCAGATAAATTGACAAAAGTAAATAAAATAAACAAATAAACACTTAAAACTGAAATGAGACCACAGAACTGAAGAGGTGGTGAATGGAAGTAAGGATAGAGAAGGTAAAGGGATGGTGGTGGGTATTTGATTTTATTTAAAAATTATATTTCTAGGGCCCTCCCTGGTGGCACAGCAGGTTAAAGCACAGCATTAAGAAGCTTAAGCCACTTCCGCATGAGTTCCATCCCTGCCTGCCCCGGAGGAGATCCACATGGCGTGGCAGACCTCTCCTGACCCGCCTGCTGTTCCCCTCAGCAGTGTACTTCGTCGATCTGCCTGTTCTGCTCCCCTCTCTGTCCCTGGTGAATCCTCTCATCCTCTGCATCTCTGGCCTGTACCCCAGTTCTGTATGAATAAATAAATCTTTAAAAAATTATATTTCTAAAAGTTACATTTTTGGTGATTTTAGGAATTTTGTTATACTGGATGGCCTCTGATAGTGGAAATTTACTTATAAATCAATTTTTTTAAAGATTTGTCCAATAGCTGGGGTGCAGGGCAGATATGTGGGGGTAGAAAGGTGAGAAGTTTCACCAGAGACAGAGTGGGGAGCAGAACAGACAGATCTATTGAAACACACTGCTAAGGGGAGCAACAGGCAAGAGAAGAGAGGTCTGCTGTGTCATGTGGGTTAGAGGTGAAGTCTGCTGTGCCATGAGGGTTAGCTTCCTGGTGAGGGATCAAACGCATTCTGCATAGCCTCATAGTACTAAGACTTAATCCTTGTGCTACCAGGGAGGCTCCTACAAACCAAGCTTTAACGAATTGAATAATTTTCAGGGTAGATTAGGAAAGTTTTCTGTAGCATCTAACTGAAGAGATTTTTAATGACAATAACAAAAATTAATAAACTTTCTTGATGGAGTATATAAACTAGGGGACAAAAAGAGTTCTGTGTGGTAAATTTGTATTATAATGTGGCAACTGTTATGTGTTGGAGATAATTTGGGACCCAACTTGAACAGCAGAACAACTTTTAATTCTCTGTTACATGCAGATTTGTATAAGTTATCTCAGCTTTGAGTCATGCTCTGTGTTCATGTGTTACAACGACTGGGTGTGATTCATGATAGTAGCAACTAATACACAGTTTAGTTAGCAAGATACAACTGTTTCATATTAAGCATAACTTACAGCAGACACTTTAATAAGAATGGAATTAAGTGAATAAAGTCACTTGAATTAAAATATCTTTTTTTATTGTTTCCTGGGAGCTGTTGACAAACCTAGAGAAGCGTACTAGAACAGGCAGACTAAAAATTTAAAAAAAACACTTGTTCTCATTGTAGTAGGCACAATTCAAAGTGCTAGCCTCAACAGCATTCTCCGTTTTTTGTTTTGTTTTCTTTTTTCCTTCTCTGTAAGTCAGCCAAACTTGGTAAGATCATTTAAAAAAGGGATGTTTGCAAACCTAATGATGAAATCAGGGGAAAACTGGTTTGGAAAGTTCTTTGAATGAGTCAGGTCTAGCACTTTGTCTCCTACTGCCTGATGTCTCAGGATTTGTGGGAATCAAATGTGATTATGTGTGTGAGTACCACTAAATTGCAGCAGGGAACTTAAGATACACAGTGTAATTTTTATAAGGAGGATATTAGAAAAACCCGGAATTTTAGAATGTTTTTTTTTATTCTCATAAAAAGGAGCCTTATAATTTACTTCATGATCTAGAAAATTCTTAAATTCTACTCTCATATTCCCCTAAACTCATCCTCTAAACATATCAGACCTACCTCTTATTTGTTTCCTTACAGAGAGGGAGAAGAGCTGGACAGAGTTCTTTATATATAGTGAAACCTACTTAATCAAGAAATTTTTTTAAATGGGGAAAATTCCCTAATAAAAGAAACAAGTAGGAAAAAATGAGCAAACATTGAATGAATGAAACAGAATAGGGAAGTTTTTTCCAAGTATTTCTAAGTAATGTGAAAGGCAACAACCCTAAGAGAAAAAAATTCTTAGATTTACTATATGTAAATGTAAATGTTTCTATATTAAAGACCACTATAGAAAAAAAAAAAAGACAAAAAACACCCTGCAAATGATAAGCTGGGAAATAATACTAGTAACTCATAAAACAGGTAAAATTGTTACCTTTATGCTTATGCTAGTACTAAAATGAGGTCAAAGAAATAAAAGTGATGCAAAATTACAAAGAGAGCAGAAGAAAAGACAATGACAGACAAGGGATAACAACACATTTTTGAAAGATGGAAAGCAGATGGAAAAATCAGCACAGCTGACACACCCGAGCGTCAAGTCTGTGCAAAGGAAATGCCAACAAGAAACCAATCAGTCCCTGTAATACACACCAGGAAGTTCAGGAATTAAGCAGCAATGAGTGTGGAAGGCAATATTTTACAACAAGAAAGTGTAGTATATAATAACGAGATCAGGTTAAAAAGATCAATATCAGACCACAGAGACTTAAAATATAATATTCAGCATTTGTTCACTCATTCAGCAAATAGAGTCCAGGAGCCTAAATTATACCCCCGATACTCTTCTGGATGTTTCAGATAAAATAACAAATAAGCCAGAGTTCCACACAGAAACACAGGCCTGCATTTACTGAGGGACCAATGAATGGCTCGACCTGGCAGGCCTCACTGTGGACAGAGAGGAGCAGATCTGCAGGACCTAGGTCTTTCTTTTTCTTTCACTCTTGCTTCTGTGAGTTTCCCCTTTCAACAGTGAAACATGTTGTTGTCCTTCTACTGTATGACAATCTAGAGTTTGTCTCAAAGCTCAGACATCCAACAGGGGATGAGCCAAGTAGGACTAACCCAGCATGACAATGGAGACTCAAAATGATAATAACACAGGGTGCTGTGATTGGGTATTTTTGCTAATGTGTGAATAAGCTTACTCAAAGACAGTTTTCAATTGAATGGAAAAAGAGAAGCAGCGAGAGTGTACATATGAGTTAAAGAAAGGAAGGCTTCCTATTTCCTGTGCTATGGATGACCTGTTCCTTCAAGCAGGAGAGACCTGAGTGAGTGGGTTGTTTATCTGTCAGCAATCTGGAGGAAGAACACTGTAGGCAGATCAGCAGGTGCAAGGTCTTAGGACAGATAAAGTGCTTGACTTGTCCAAGAATAGCAAGGAGGCCCATGTGATGGGAGCTATGAGATATGGAAGACGCTGGTAGGAGATAAAATCAGAGAGGCAGCTGAGGGGAGGTAATATAGTAGTCTCATAAGCCACCACATAGAATTTTATTCTGAATGAGACCAAAAACATACAGAGTGTTTTGAGAAGAAAATTATGGAATGTGACTATATTTGACAAGAATCTCTGACTCCTGTGTGGAACACAGAACTTGGGGAGTAAGCAGAGTAGGGAGACTGGTTTTGAGACTACAGCAGTAATTCAACAAAAACCATGACAAGGGATATACTGAGATGGAGAGGGGTGAGTGGAGGTAAGAAGTCAGAATCTGAAAATATTTTACAAATTGTGCCAAAGGGACTTGCAGGTGTCTTGGGTATGGAGAAGGAGAAAAAGACTGGTCAAGCACGATTACAAGATCGATGCATACATATAAATGCATATATATATATATATATATAAGGATATATATATATGTATGTATATATGTATATATATATATAATATGCATTCATGTATAAATGACTTTATATGTATGTATATATACATATCTATAATGAAGTTCAGTTTGCAAATTAGGAACACTAAGAGGTTAACAACAGTAGCTCATAATAAAAAAATAAAACAATTATAACAATATTCTATACTAACAGATAGTGAATGTGTTCCTTCGCTCTCTTTCAAAATATCACTTTTTAGACCATGACTGAGTGTCAGAAAGCAAAAACAAGGGTAAGGTAGGTCTTCTGTATTGTGGGAGGCAAGTTTAGGGTCTGTGTAGCTATGTTTGGGGCTATGTTTGGCAGGGAGATGCAGAATCAAGATTCTGGTTTTGTCCTTTATTTTTGAGATACCTGTTAGACATCTCAAAGATGCCATAGGGCAGTGAAGATTCAGACGGCAGTCAAGACTAGACAGATCAATTTGTCATTAGCAGCAGTAGATGTTATTTTGAACCAATGGCAGTGGATGAGATGACTCAAGGGTGAAGGCAAATTGAGTTCTGAACTCATGGACACTCAGACACGTTAGCCAAGACCAGCACTGACAGCTGAGAGCCTGCGCTGAGGCTGGAACTCAGCTCTAAACCCAGGCAGAGTACAATCGGCTTTCCCAAGGATTCACAGCAAAAAGTCATTTCGTGCAGTATAATCCAGTATTTTTTGTAAAGTTAAAGAAAAAAGGAGAGAGAAGGAAGGGAATCAAGTGGGTGGGGTGGGGGGGGAGTGGCAGGAGGGCCCTTCTGCTGTGCCTACCAGTTAGAGCTGCTGACACCGATCTAACCACATGATTAGCTTGAACAGCATTTGACTAACTTTTCATATTTTATATTTGTTTTTCATGTTTTTTCTGTACTACATCAACCAGTGGAATTTTCAAATATCATCAAGCCAAACATTCGTTTTGCTATTTTGGGATGTAGCCTATGAATAAAACAAATTTCCCTAGTCATTAAGTTCTTTGTCTAGCATTGGTTAGTTTTTGGTGGTTTGGGTTGGAAATGGATGCTTTTCCTCATTGATTTATCGTCGATTTTCTAAGCACTTTCCCACTATCTCATATGTGCCTTCAGCTTTCAAAGATCAATACGCCAAGTATCTTGCCTTCAAAAGGCATTCTTGAACATGAAAACAGAAGGAACATGAAAGAGAAGTCAACTAATTAAGACCCCCACAGCCAAGACTCTCCCCCTCATGTTCTAGGCCTGGGAGTAGGTGCCACGGCCCTGCTGGCCTCTTAAGTGCTATTGAATTGTGAGATTCCCTTATGTCCCAGCCTTCACTCCCCAAAGCTCAGTACTTTCAATTTGCTTCCTATTTTCCCATCTCCTGGGGAACATTCCCAAGCCTATCTTATTCTTTTCATGCCCCCCAATCACCTCCTTCTCCCATAATCACACCTCTCCAGCAACTTTTCCCAGATATATCTGGGAATCAGCCAGCAGCATTCTAAGTGCTTCCCCTCCCTCTTTGTATATAACAAAGACCAGTATTTAACTAGAAAATAGAAAAACATGTTTTTTTGCTTAAATTTCTCTTGAAAATACACAAGGGTTTAAATTAAAAGTAAAAATTGCATTTACAAATCACAAAAGGTTTTGCCAAAATCCAAAATGTTTGGGGGAAAAAAATAGGTCAAGAGACTTTCATAAAACATCAGGTTTTCCCATCTGTGGTTAGATATATGGATCACATGTGAGGCCCTTTCAAGTATAGATGTTATGGTTCCAAGAGCCTGCTAACTGTGGTTTTTATTTCTCCAGGCAAGGGTAGTGGCCACAGGGGTGGGCTAAGTGCGATCTGGGTGTCAGTTCCTAATTAGAGTTGTGACCCTGATCATGGACTCAAACTCCCAGGGTCTCACTAAAAGAGAATGTACTAGTTTATCCCATAACTGGAAACTGGAGACTTCATGTCTCAATTTATACTACTCAATTTATACTATACTCTCAATGGATAGCATCAACATCCCAATTAATCATCTCTTTATCAGTTAGAAAAAGATAGAGTTATCTGTATCTATAGCCTTAATATTATAGGAAAACCCAAATACCAAACAATCTTTTGCAAGGCAATGTTTTCAACAGTGCACATTCTGTACATCAACTAAGATCCCAGTAATGTGAGGTAAATTCACAGCAGGCAATGGGAGGAAGAGGCGCCTCCTCTGAGCTGAGCTATATCCTCTGAGGGCAGGGAACTAGAATCATTCTACACTGAAGACTTCCACTATATGAGTTCTGTGATTTCATGCCTCCTTTAAAATGTCAGTAAGTGCTAAGTGTTTACTGAAAGAGATTTGTGTGCGTGTGCTTGTATGTATGCATGTGAGTCCCTGCTGTGTGTGAATCTTTGAAGATGAAGTGAAAAAGAAATAAATTTGACCACACTTTTGACAGCAAGCTTGTGAAGGACACCTGAGGCTGTTGGTACCTGGTTGCACCTCCACAGTACTCTAGGTCCCTTCCTGGTCACAAAAATGCCTCTAAAGAGATGGGAAGGTTCTAGTCCTTGGGTTGGGAAAGTATCACATTAGGCAGGGTGTGGAAATAGGGGAAAAAAAAATTCAGCTTTTTCCAATTACAGATAAGAAACTAGTTATTTTAAAGGAAATGAGAAAATATAATAGACTAAAATTGCAGTTCCCTAGGTATAGCTTAGGAAATATTGGTCCTGTGAGTTGTTAACAGGAGTTCTGTGCAAAAAAAAAAAAAAAAAGCTTCCCATCTTCAAATGAGATCTAGAATTTAGAATCTAAACCTTGGGTTAAATGAAGTTTAATATGTTTCCTAACCACAAAATTTTTGGATGCTTTTATGTGTTAATGTGCATTGTAGATCACATAAAGGACATAAAGCAGACAGCATTCCCCAAAAGTATTTCCAAGGCAATCCTTGATTTGCTTTGTTTGTTTAGGTCAAGGAAACTAATAGAACTAAAACTTCATGAACAGTTCTTTGGGAAAGGGCTGCACAAGCACAAGCCCAGAGTCAACCTTCGTCTAGTTCTTCCTTCTCCTGCCCCAGAGATTACAAAATAGAAGTGTCTTTTTGGATTTGTTTGCTGATAAATCAGTCATTTTTTTTTTTAGGTTTGTGTGTGAGCCCCTAAATATCTGAATATTGATATTTTAATTTTTAGAAGTATAGCATACTTCCCTCAAGTACTAAGATTGGAATTGAGGAATAATGATATCTGTTCATCTCCACATAACATCAAGAGTAAAGATATTCTTTCCTCACTGTGGCCCTCCTTACTGCATAAGTTGAGGGTTCAGGGTGAGAACAGAAAAAAAAAAAAAAAGGTAAGAGGAAGAGTAAAAGATGAGAGGATTTGCTTTCTCTCTTTGCATGTCATCCATAAATAAATGGATCTAGATGGCTTGACTTTGTTAATCATGTTTGAGTAATCTTCAGATTTTGCAGAAGGATCTGCATTCCTAGTGTAGATGTCTCTATATTCTCTGGGGAGTCTTCTCATGTTTTAGAATGAGGTGTGCAACTGGAATTTCTGTGTTTCTTTTGCAAGTAGACAGGGAGAGTATTTTGCATGGTCACAGTCACAAAGCAGAGAGGACATCCATTTCCTCTTAACCAAGATTCTGTTGGTAACATTGGGGAAAATTAAATACAAGAAATAGAGCAAATAAAGTGTGTATTTGTGCACGCACGCGCACGCGCATGTGTGTGTGTGCATTACCCATTGTGTGCCTGAGGTGCTAGGTAACTAGGATTAGAGATGAGTAGATTTACAAATCAAATAAAACAATAAACATGGTATGTAACAATAGTAAAAGTGGAAAACCCAGTGTGATAGTTTATTCCTCCCCTTGGGAGTGCATTGGACTTACCAGAGCTGGCCTAGAAGGGCCTGTATTGTTGAGGTTGCTATGACTACTCAGTAAGTGAGCATTCTTCACTGGACAAGAACAAGCCCAGACAAATCCACAATTCAGTGGATTATGAGCACTTCTTTATTCTAAAATATTACAATGATAATTGCTAAGAATCAGAAATAGGAGAAAAGGAGGCTATTTGCTCTTGTCTTTTCTTCCTTCTACGTGTCTTTACTCACAAGTCCTCTTCCCTTTTGTTATCTATGTGCCTGATCACAAAGCACTCCCTATTTACAAAGCCAAATACGTTCATTTTCCAAAATCTAAAGTGCAGGAAAAAAAGCCAAAGCTGAAACTTTAACTTTCAGTCATTTAAGTATTAAATTAAGTATTTCAGTCATTAAGTATTTAATTTATTAAATAACATATATGTATATTAACTGACACAACTGAAAAGTATATGCATTCATATTCCTTGTCAATGTTCTATTCTACTCTGACATCTCAGGAAGCAGTCAAAGATGGCATGCACATCTTGTCAGCTGCTCTGCCATCACTGGAAATTCTTTTTGATATTGTCAGCAATTTTCCAAAACACCTTATCTTCAACACAATCATTTTATAATCTAAATATAATACCATCACAAGGATTTTAATCCCAGATCATAATCATAAATACCCATTGTTGCAATATCAGGATAGATTTTTATTAGTTCATTATTTATTAGATGAAAAATGTGCTAGGAGAGTTGTTACATCAGAGAGAAAATGTCTCTACTACTTACTGTATTGCCTTTTTAAAAAGCTTATTTGTAATGATATACAAGACTTGAGAGGATGATGTTGAACTACCAAAGGAAAGATGATTACATTTTTACATTTCTTTTGAACCTTTTTATTAATTTAAACTTTATTCTATTCAACGACATAATAAAATATTTTTGGTAACAACAAAAGCTAAAAACCTCCTGAGCCCTTATGTGGGGCAGAGCTTCTGTAAAACTCTCAGAGTACAGTAGATGAAGCTTCCTGCGCAGATACAACTGGGGGCCAGGCGAGAGCACCTCTCCTCGGCAGTGTGCTGAGGGCATTATGTGGTCTGCTGAGAGCATTAACTGGTATCCACTTGCATATGCAAGACTGCTGCTCAATCAACTATTTCGAAGTATACACACATAGTCACAGAAGATAACTATCCTCTCCTTTTCCCCAAGCGAGATACAAAGACAAGACCTTAATAGCATGCCATTGTTTAGGAAGACTGATTCAAGCCTTGTCTACACGTTAAACCACTGGAGAAGATGTTTCAAAATATTGGTGATTGCCAGGCCTCACACCAGAACAATAAAGTAAAATATTTGGGGAGGAATCCCAGCATGAAGCACTTTTAAAGTTCCACAGGTGATTTAAAGTTATAACCAGATTGAAAACCAAAATTTTAGATTATTAAACACAAACTAAATGTCCTCATGTCTCTAATTAGTTGAACCAAACATCCCGTTATCTTTAACTAGGAAGTTGGAAAATACTATACTCTTACTATTATGCAGATACTAGCGTATTTTCAAATTTCTGTTTATCTGAATGCCTAATCAACCCATTGTTTTTCTTCTCTGGGTTTCCTTCCTTCCTATATCTGGCCTTTGAAAATACCTAACTCACCTGTACTTAGAACATAACCAGGTTCTCCTGGACTAATTGCGCCACCCAGAGACCAGTCCAGAGAATTTGTCTCCCCACCAACTCCTTCCACTCTCTAGGGATGCACCCCAACTCCTCAACTGTTTCTCCTGCCAGCTTACACTCACAGGCGCACATTTCCTATTTCTCATTTTCCAGTCTTTAGTTCATAAAGCTGGATATATTCTCTCTTGGATGTAACAACTTTCCTACTATATTCTTCTTTTAATAAAGTCCATATAGGAAAATAGTAATGATAATAAATAGGAAAACAGAAATGATAATAACTTCTTTGTTGATCATACTAGATATTAAACATTATACTGGCCACTTTACATAGCTATTCTATTGATGTTGAAACAAATCTGTGAGAGACTCATTTTGCAGATAAGGACAATAAAACTGGAAAGGAAAAGTAACTTGCCCAAGATCACCCAGATAGAAAAGACAGGTTTGGTATTCAAATTCTGATGTATGTTCATTTGATGTAAGTTCTAACATTGTTACACATGCTGGCTTAAAAACATGCAAATGCTAACATAGGGCCTGTGCACAGAGGGCCTTGTGCTTTGCTTTGTTCTCTATCATGATCTTGAAATTCTTAATAACTTTTGAATAAGGAGGCCGCATTTTTATTTTGTTCCACAAATTAGGCCCTGCTCGCCCACTCCTGTGAAAAATAAAGGCAGTGGGCCCCTCCCTCGAGGCACAGCAGTTGGAGTTCTGCATTGCCTTGCTACACCAAGCCATGGCCACTTCATGTTGATCAACTTCATGTTGATCCCTGCCCTGCAGGTGACCCACATGGCATGGCAGACCTCTCTTGTCTCGCCCCCTGCTCCCCTCAGTGGTGTACTTTGTTGATCTGCCTGTTGGGCTCCCCACTGTTTCTGGTGAATCCTCTCTCCACCCCTGTACCTCTGACCTGTAACCTATTTCTGTATGTATAAATAGATAAGATCTTTTTAAAAATAGCCAGCAGAATTTAAAAATAAATAAATAAATGAATAAATAAAGGCAGTTACTCCAGTTCCTTTAGAAACCAAAAGATATACTCAATCATGACCATTTAGAATAAAAGAGCTATAGTAATAAAAATAACTTTCAAACTGAAATTATATCTGACAGAGAACTGGTACTGTTAACTTTCAAAGTTCCAGAAAATGTTCAAAATATTCACAACAGCTTCTTTCCACTTTATCACCCTCTAAGTAATCTGCTTTTAGTTACGTTGGCTTTTAAGATAAATTTTTTTTTAAACTTTAATGATCTAATTTTCCTTTTTTCCATTCTGTAGTTAATCCCATTCCTCTCCAACATCCAGGAAAAAAAGTAAAGTTTTCTTTGGGAGTGAAATCAAACTCAAATCACAATCATTTGTGGGGAAAATGTATTAATATATATCTATATTAAAGGTTTATTTATTTATACATACAGAACTGGAGTTCAGGCCAGAGGTACAGGGGCAGTGAGAGGATTCACCAGAGACAGAGTGGGGAGTAGAACAGGCAGACTGACAAAGTACACTGCTGAAGGGAGCAGTGGGTGTGTCAGGAGGGGTCTGCCACACTATTAGGGTCACCTCCAGGCCAGGGATCAAACTCATGCTGAAATGGCTTTAGCTTCTAAGTGCTGTGCTTTAGCCCACTGTGCCACCAGGGAGGGCCCATGTATTAATATTTTTAAAAACTGGTGAACATGAAGATATAGCAAAATTACCCATTCTGAAAAACAGGGAGAGAGAGAAAAGAAGATGAGGAAGACATGGAGCAACAATCATATCTCAGGGACGTGTGCCCCAACCCCAAATATCTGGCCACTTAGAATTCTGAAGAAGAGAATTGAATTGAACAGAAAAGATATTTAAAGAAGTGGTGTGCAAAAATGTCAAAAATTTGGTGGGAGAAGTACACATATATAAATTAAAGAAGTCTAATGAACTGTGAGCAGAATATATATAAAGAACTGTGAGCAGGATATATATAAAGCAGGATATCTATCTCCAAGGGCAAACTTTAAGTACAGAGATAATTTTGGTTAAAAGTAAGTGGCTAGGGAAAAAAACAGATCATGCAAACAGTAAAGCTATATTAATGCCAAATGAAGTATGCTTCAAGATGAAAAAAATGTTACCAAAGAAGAACATTCTGATGTAATACTCAATTTATCACTAAGATTTTTACATATAAATATATATGTATCAAATCACATAAGTTCAAAATACATGGAAACAAATATTAACAGAAATTGAAGGCAAAATAGGCAATCCCACAATGGTAGTTGGAAAATTTAACACCCCTCTTTTAGATATTATAAACCAACTAGACAGCATAGTTTAGTAAAGGCATGAAAGATAACACTACCAACCACACTGACCTAATTGACTTAATTAAATATGTATAGCATAGACAAAATCCAATAAGCAAGTCTCAGCAAATTAAATAGCATTTAAATTATGCAGAGTATATCCACTGATCACCGTAGAATTAAATTAGAAATCACTATTAAGACAATATTGTGAAACACCCCCATAGTTGCAAATTAAATAAGAAGTTCTTAAGTAATTTATCAGCCAGAAAAGAAATTACAAGAAAAAATATGAAAGTGAATGAAAAGAAAGATATGTTGAAATTTGTAAAATGCATCTAAAGCAGTTCTTAGAGGAAAATTTATAGCTATAAATGTCTGTTACCAAAAAAAAATGACCTAAAATTGAGACCTATGTTTCTACAAGAAGATAGAAAAGGTAACAAAATAACTCCAAAATAAACAGAAGAAAGGAAACAATGAAGATAACAGAAATCAACTTAGCCCCAAATTGAAAAAAGGGGTTTCACTTACTTGGGTAATAAGAAAGAATATTCACTCTCACAACTTCCTCAATTTTGTAACTAAGGACAGTGAATAAAACAAGAAAAATAAAAATAAAGCATGAAAATTGAAAATGCAGAAGTAAAAATGTGTCTATTTGCAGGTGACATAGTTGTTTATATAGAAAATCCTAAAGAATCTAATATTGGCTACTAAAACTAATAAGTTAATTTGGGAAGTCTATATGATAAAGGTTAGTATACAAAAATGAACTGTATTTCTGAATGCTATATTTCTGAAACAAATCTTTGGAAAATAAAATAAAAAACATTCCATTTGCAATAATATAAAACATAATAAATTTTTAAAAAGAGCTATTAAAACTAAAAATAATTTCTATGAAAAATTAAAGAAAGACTAAATAAGTGGAAAAACAAACCTTGCTTAAGAATTGGAAACTAAATATTAAATTGTTCATATTCCCCAAATTAATCTACAGATTCAGTGCAAACCCACTTATAATGCCAGCAATACTTGTTGCATGAAATAGCAAACAATCCAATATTTACACGGAAATGCAAAGTACCTTCATGTCTAAAGCAATCTTTTAAAAGAGTAAAATTAGAGGTCTTATACTACTTCTAATTACCAAAACTACTATAAGACTGGAATGGGGATTGACAAATAGATCAAGAAAACAAAACTGAGAACTTATGTGACCATTTACTTTTCAATAAACGTGCCAATGCAAAAAAAAAAAAAAAGTACTGGAAAAACTGGATAGCTATAAAGAAGTTTAAGGAGAACCTCCAGTTCTACTTCACTTTATATACAAAAATTAATTTTAAACATTAACACATTTAAATATGATAGCTAAAACCACAACACTTTCTGAAACAAAAATAGAAGAATATATTCATGATTTAAGGATTGGCAATCTTTTCTTTTCTTTTCTTTTCTTTTCTTTTCTTTTCTTTTCTTTTCTTTTCTTTTAAGTAAGAAAGCAATCGCCATTAAGGAAAAAAAAATTTGGAGTAGTTCCCCCTTTATTCATGATTTGTTTTCCATGGTTTTAGTAGCCATTAGTCAAATAAGCACATTAAGAATTTTTGAGAGAGAAAGAAAGATCACATTTACATGACTGTTAATTACAGTTTATTGATATAATTGTTCTAATTAAGTATGTTATTTTCTATTACTGTGCCAATTTATCATTTTTTTAATTAAAAAAAATAAATGTAGTATTTTATCTCATCTGATTATTAATGTTTAGACAATATATGATTTCTCCCCTCAGGTATGGTCACCATACTTCTCCCACCACCAAAGCACCCATAGTCCACCACCATATCCTCTTGTGCTTTTCCCCAATCCCTGTTTCCACCTCTCTCCCTCCTGTTTCTTCCCTGTTTCCACCTTCTACCCTCCTTTCCTGATGCTTCAGATTTCAAAGCTTGTCTTTGTTTAACCCTTTGTCTGTTTTTTCTATAATCAACATATAAGTGAAACCATCTGATATTTATCAGATAAGTCCTTCTGACTTATTTCACTTAGCATCAACTCTTTCAGCTCCATCCATGTTGCCACAGATGGCATAAGTTTATCTTTTTGATTGCTGAATAGTTTTCCATTCTGTATCTATACCACTTCTTCTTGTACATTTATTGGTTTGGGAGCCTTCCATTTGTTTCCCTGTCTTGGCTATTGTAAATAGTGCTGTGGGGCCTCCCTGGTGGCACAGCAGGTTAAAGCACTGCACTGTGAAGCTAAAGTCACCTCAAGCATGAGTTCGATTCCCAGTGGCAGACCCCTCTTGACCTGCCCACTGCTCCCCTCAGCAGTGTATTTCATGACTCTGCCTGTTGTACTTCCCACTCTGTCTCTGGTGACTCCTCTTACGACCCCTGCACCTCTGGCCTGTACCCTAGTTCTGTATTCATAAATAAATAAATCTTTTTAAAAAATAGTGCTGCAAAAACATAGGGGTTTAGATTCCTAGGACTGTAATTGCTGGTTTATATGTTAGATCCATTTCTAGTATGTTGAGGAATTTCCACATTTTGTTTCATAGTGGCTGAAATCATTTATATTCCCATAAGCAGTGTAAAAGTGTTCCTTTTTCTCCACATTCTTGCCAGTACTTGATATTTCTGGATTTTTTAATATGGGTCATTCTCACAAGTGTGAAATGGTATCTTGTTGTGGTTTTGACTTACATTTCCCTTATAACGAATGATGATAGACTTTTTTTTTTTCATATGTCTATTGGCTATGTGCATTTCTTCTTTGGAGAAGTGTCTATTTAGTTGTGTGCCCATTTTTGGATTGGGTTATTTGAGTTGTATTTGTTGAGCTGTGTAAGCTCATTGTAGATCTTTATCAGTCCCTTGTCAGATATATGGTATGCAAATATTTTCTCCCAGTCAGTGAGATGTCTCTTCCTTTTGGTATCTGTCTCTTTTGCTGCACAGAAGCTTTTTAATTTGAGTACAAATTTAATTTTGTCATAGGTATTATATGTAGCATATGTAGGGTCTGTTAATATGTGTGGCTTCAGGCATCCACTGAGGTCTTCGAGTATATCCCCCAGGGGTAAGAGGATGGGGAAGACTATATTAAACTTCATCAAAATTAAACCTTATAACTCAGTTGAAATACCCAAAGGAAAATATATGAAGAACAATAAGTACACGAAAAAGTGTTCAAACATCATTATGCATTGAGGAAATTCAAACGAAAACCACAATACCACTACAAACTCACTAGAATGACTAAAATCTAAAAAAGAAAGCCTGCAAACAGCAAATGCTGCCAATATGGAACCACCAATTCTCTTAAACATTGTTGATGAGAAGGTAAAAACGTGCGACCACTTTGAAAAAAAAAGGTGTTTGATTTCTGATAAACCAAAACCTACATCTACATAACAACTAGTAATTCTAGTTATAGGCATTTTTCCTAAGAAAAATGAAAATATGAATATACAAAGGCCTTGTCCGTGAAATATATTTGCAATTTTATTCTTAACAGTCATATCTCAGGAAACAAATGGATTAGGATTGATAACTGGAGGATATATTTCATATAAAGAAATAGTAGTGGGCAACCTTAGAAAGAAAAACTACTGATACAGACAATAATATGGTGAATCAGAAACAATATTTTGAGGAAAAAGTCCTATGCAAAAGAGTATACATAGTATCTTTCTTTTCATATGAAGTTCCAGAATATCCAAAACAAATGTGTTGTAAAGAAAATTTGAACAGTGGTTTCCTCTGAAGAGGTGGGGAGAGTGATGTCTGGGAAGGGGCATGAGAGACCTTGTTGGGAAAATGGTAATTGTCTGAATCTTGAGGGCAGTTTGGGTTGCACAGGTGTATGTATTTATCAAAGATTCATCCAGTAATGCCCTTAAAATTTATGTTTTTGTGGAATGCAAATTTACCTCAAAAGAAAACGACTCTTCAATCTGCCTGTTCTGCTCCTCACTCAGTCTCTGGTGAATCCTCTCACTGCCCCTGTGCCTCTGGCCCATATGCCAGTTCTGTATGCATAAGTAAATAATTCTTTTAAAAAGTTTTTAAAAGGTCAAGGACTCAAACATATGTCAAGCATGTATAAATAAGTGATAACTCCAAATCATGATATGCATTACTATGAAGCATTTAGGGGGAAATGTACTTGTGAATGCATCTTGCTTTAAAATTGTATCCAAAAAATAACTGATAAATTAATTAAAAGATCGATAGATGAATAGATACAGATTTAGATATAGTAATAAGACATGTTGAATTTTAGAATCCAAATGGTAAGTTTTCAATATAAAATTACTTCACCTTTTCTATATGCCCCACATTTTTTCATGATAAAGTGGGAGAAAAAAGCTTCAGTGGTAACCACTAAAATTATTTAGAGCCTAGTCCACAAAAGATTCTTTTAAGGGGGAGTATTTTATCACTGACATTGCTTAGAATTGTCAGCACATGGTGATAATAAAAAGCAGACTGACATTCAGTTGGGTTTATTATTGTTTTAAAATTCTCAACAGCAATGCACACCCGTATTGGGCCCTCCTACTACACTGCCCTGGGTACATTGTTAGTGTCATAGACTTGGAAAAGCAAAGGGACAGGAATCAAAGCCAGACCTGCCTAATCCCGAAGCTCCTTCCATGACAATAAACTCCTTCCACATTATCCTGCTAGCTGTGCTGCAAATTATACAAAAATGAGAAAGTCATAATTCTTGCCTATAAGATCATAGTATAGTGGAGAAGTATAGCAGAGACAGCTCTGGACTTACCTGTTTCTAACACAAGATGAGTTTTATAGATTTTCAATAGCATGCTGGAGAAAAATGAGAAAGCTTCTGAGGGGACTTTGTTCCTTACTTAGACACTTTTGGTAGCTTCCCGTCATTATTAAGCTTAAGACCAAAATCCTTAACATGATCTACAAGCCTACATGAGGTGGTCCCTTTCTACTTCTCTATAATCATCTTGGATCTTGGGTATCTCCCAGTAAGAACCCTTCCAAAATATATACGCACAGACTTACACACTATTCTGGTCATGTTGGTCTGTTCTCGCTCCCCTTTACTCTGTTCCTTTCTGGGTCTTGTTCCTAAAATACTTTTTCCTCATTTCCTCTCCAGCTGTAACTCAAAACTCAGTGAAATTACTGCTTTCTCAATAAAGCCATCTCTGACTTCTAAAGTCAAGTGGCCTTCCCATATTCTTTGAGATACAGAGCATGTTTGTTTTGTGTTAATTTGGATATATTCTAGATGTTAAGACCAGTGTGACATGGAACCATATTTGACTTGTTCCAATAAACATTTGAGTGCATAGAATTAAATGACTCAGTAGATGAAACCATGAATAAATAAAGCACAGGGATGTAATATATGCCCAGTTATGGAGATGGAGAGGAATGCTAGCCAAAGAGTGGTAAAACCATGTACAAAATTCCAGCGAGAGGAAGAGGAATGAGAAGCGATGAGATGCCCCTTTTCTAGTACATCTCACAATTTCAGAGACCAAAACTGAAATGTGGTCACAGCCCTGAGAATTTCCACTTTTCATTAGTGTAGTCCAATCTTACCTAGTCTCTTTCATGTAAGTACCACATGCTAACCGATTGCATCACTGGAGCTCCTTATCTAGTCTCTTCCAGCTAAATGCTTAGGTCTGTGGTGACACTGGACTCCCATTTCTGGTCATGTGATATTTCCCAAGAAAATGCTTTTAGATACTTAAAACTATTAAATCAACAACTGGATAATAAGTTGTATAGAGAGAGACTATGTAGAGATGTGAAATCAGTCTTGTTTTTGAAACCATTTTTATTTCTCATTGATTTCTGCTTTATTTCTTTAGTCAGACTGGTGTACTGAGAAATTTAAGTATTCATAACAAAGTTTGAAAATATATGAAGAGTTTTATTTCCAAGAGATGCTCACACATTTTCTTCCTGCAATGATTGATCCCTTGGTACATTCCATTCTAATGAAGCACAAATAGAAAAAGGATGGAAGCTAAAACTCTACACACCACAACTTCAAGCCATATAATGTAACTGTAAACCTTCTTTCAACATCTGTAGTCTTTAGGCAACTATGCTAATAAAGAAAATTGAAAAGTCATTTTAAAAGCCATGTCCAGTGGCGATGATTTATAAACCATAGACTTGTTACTGTCAGTCTTTTCTGAGGTTTCTCTGTGACTAATTCTGAATTTCAATTCTGTGTAAAATTAGGATGTTAGGCTAATGGAGTTTTGCCTACTCTTATGACAGGCAAAAAAGACATTGGTAATCACTCACAGCATCCTCCCCAACACAGTACTTGGCAGTCACTACCAACCAATTGCAGATCACATGAGTTGAGATTTTCTTGCTGTCCTGAAACTAGATCTCAAAAGCTTCTTACAGTAAAATTATGAAAGCTGTGATTCTAAAGTACACATACACAAAGCAGTTATTTCCAAATACAGAGGCACATCAATTTACAGACTTTCATATATGCAAGTAAATGAGCCTTAGCCAAAAAATGCATCATGTCCTATTGAGAACCCTGTGGTTCTTAGGAGTAAATCCTATAATCTTATAAATAAATATATATCCTCAACTTTTTTTGGACCGTATCTGCTTGTAAATGGAAAACCTTCTACATCATATTTTTCTTTTCATTTGCCTCTCCATGTCCTCAATTCTTTCTAAAGTCACACAAACACTTAGAATAGCATTTCTGCTTTATGTCCCTCCCCTCTCTCCACTCAGGACATCTATATCTCTAGGACCACCTGCTTTCCCCATCAAACTCTCTCAATGAAAGTCTAATAAATTCAGCCAAACTGAGATATAGATTATGGGTAAGATCCAAATGATCTTCTACTTTTAGTGTATTTGTACTTTATTAAAGAAGAATGTTCCAAACCAAAGGAATGTGTTTTCAGTTGTGGGATTATTCAGTTTTTCATTGAGGAGGGTTGGAAAGTTATTTGGGATACACAGCAAAGCGAAGGATCTTTGCAGTCCCCTTAATTTTTCCCTAAAGGGGATGCCTAGTAGAAGATATGACTTATGATTCTTCTACAGAGAAAGCAATGACATTTAGTGAGTTTGCAAGTGATTGAGCACTACCCCTGAATGGAAAGTCAGAATCTTGAAGGGTGAATCCCTGAGATAGACAAATCATCGAGCCCCCTCCCCCCCCCAGGAGATTCTTGTGCACATTATATTTGAGGAAAGCTGTTTCTGTTTCAGCACAAAGACTGACCAAATCTCACTACAGTAATATTCTTTTCACTGTTTCTCAACAAAGTTATATACTGCCTAAGAGTACAGTCTGTATCCCACTTTTAAAGAATTTCCCTAAACTGTCCTCTCCTCAGACTTTTATGATTTTGTAGTTTTAGCAGTGCTTTACCAATTAATATTAGAAACCATAAAAATTCAATATTTGGGCATTAATTAAATTATCTATGAATTAAGAAAGCATCCCAAACCACAATATTTCATTGTCCTTTGTCCTCTTTGTGAACTTTTCTTCTCTTTTGCCTCAGAGAACCAAATGCACTAATATACACAAATTGCCAGATATAATATGCACTCTCATGTATTTCTGTGATTTTATTACGTATTAGAGCCAAAATAATTTCCTCTGAAGTTGCAAATCATGATCTCACAAATAGATGTTTACCTTCCCCACAATTTCATGAGTACATCTACTCAGCTAAGTGAAATTAAGCAATATTTACTTTATCCTAAGATGTTCAAAGAAATATACTTAATATACTTAAAATGTATTTAGTTTCTCAGAATCTATATTTTCTCCATTGATAAAATGGGAAAAACAATGTTTTCCCCTTTGGGGGACTGACAGGAAAGTTAAGTTACAAGGGAATTTTAAAATTTTAGAATAGGAATAGTAGCATAGTATTTGTTCCTAGATCATCTGAGAAAAGAAATGCAATCAATGAACTGATAGACGAGTAAGATTAAAAGGTTTTGCCTTTTGTGTATAAAAACATTTGGTACAAAGTTTATCGTTCTCCTGTGTGAATGATCCTTTTTGAAATTGAAGACTTTGAAATTATTCAGGTTTTTTTTTCCCCTTTCTTAAAATCTAAAGAGACTCTGAAATGACTTAAATAATCAACTTAGATCCTTTAAGATCAGGCAACACCTTCCACTTGCCCCAAGGAGTTCATATTTCTTGAAGAGGGGAATGCTGTTGTAAGGTTAACACAGGAAGCCACACTCAGAATTCAAGGAGTAGGGTTTGTATTTAGTGTGCTTTGCAATGCTGTTTTCTTTAGGTGGGTGATGACTGAAAAGAAATTCCCACCCCTGAGACTCCAAGAAATCCCCACCCCTGAAAACACTGATGAAGTTGAGTGGAAAATCAACTAGCCTTTGGCGTGTATCGACTGGGCCAGTATGCTGCCTAAAGAGACAGATAGGAAATATATTGGGCTTTACAGGTTATAGTTTCTGCTACAATCCTTCTGTTGTGTAAAAGCAGCATAGACAACACATAACTGAATGAACCCAGTGATGTTCCAATAAAGCATTCCTTACAAAACAAGTGACCACAGGCAGTTGTTTGCTGACCCTCAGTATTGACTATCAAGCCCATCTCATGGAGGAGAAAAAAAATCTCCAGCACTTGACAAATATGTTGGATGGTTTGGTTCGAGGAATCCTCTACATAACTGAGTGGTTCTGTAAAATATGCAAGAAGTTTTTACCTGAAGATCTCCAGACTGACAGATGTATTAGTTTTCATTGTAGCTAACTCTTTTTTCCCTTTAAATTTTACTGTGGTTGAGCCATTAGTGGAGTTTGTTAGAGAGGAGGAAAAGGGAGAGAAAAGGAGGAAAGGAAGGTAAGACAAAGGACAGTTGGATTATGCAAGGAAATGAAGGGACTCTGATGGATTGGCCCTGGGAGACCAGAGCAGGTTTGTGGACTTAATAAAGACAGTAAAGAAAGCAAAAAGGTGGCTGAGTGGATATTTTTATAAACAACAGCCAATACCATGTGAAAGGCTCAGCATGTGAAGTTAGTGGGGGAAAGCAGCTTCTGGAAGCACACGGACCTAAGGTTTAAAATCTGGGTCTAGTATTCATTAGCTGACTGATCTTGAGCATCTTGCTTAATGTCCAAGTCTCAATTTCTCCTTTGTACAATAGGAGTAAGGAGACACATGAACTTACAGGATGTATAAAAGGAATAATAAAAAGCGTGTTGAACCTCTAACCCAACCTAAGTGCCCAGGAAATGAAAACCACTGTTGTAAATGAGGTTTTAAGCAGGAAATTCATACTAAGAACAACTGAAAATTAAAATACAATTTAAGTCCTAGGGAAGGGAAGAACAAAGCACTAAACTCAAGCATTGCACTGCCTTACTAGAATTCGTTAGGTCCATTCACTTTTTTCTTAGCAAATATTTCTCAATAGTTACTGAATTCCTGGTACTGTGCTAGTTTCTATGGTTATGATCACGAATGAAGTTTTCTTTGTTTCTGATAATAAAGTAAAGTGGAAGGAGCCTCACTGTCTGTGCTTGTTCTTAGCTGTTGTCTTTGAGCTGTAGATCTACCCTTCCGTACACTGCTTAGTGACTAGGGTGACACTCAGGAAACCAGGCCTCTCCTTGCCAGCCAATGGGCATACTTGAGGGAATCTGTAAGGCTGGCATATCAACATAACTATCATAATGCTGCACCAATTCCAGCAGCAGCAATTTATTTGCAGCATTTCCACATCTCTAGACCCAGCTTCCTCACCACTCCTCCAAGATACCAGCAGAGGGTCTGGTTCATTCTCACTAGCCCTTCCTCTCAGCTGCTAACTTTTAATAATTCCAATCTCTTCCTTTTATTTTCCCAATCCTAGGTTTGAAAGCTGCTTTAAGTAGTCACTATCTCTGTTATCTCAATTTTTCATTTTCAGTTCTCTGACATCTGCCTTCTCTCTGTTGCTCTTTATCTTAAAGTCATTCTATTACAATCATTAATGTGATTTCTGTCTAAGTAGATCTTGGCTGTGTATGGTAATTAAAGCCTAGCTTGTAATGATTCACTAACAATTTCACAGAGTATCTGTCATATCCAGGTATGGTTTCAGTAAACATACTTTAAAAAAAAAAAAAAGATTTTATTTATTTATTTTTGCATAGAAGAACTGGGGTGTAAGCCAGAAGTGTGGTCTCTGGGTGAGAGGACTCACCAGAGACAGAGTAAGGATCAGAAAGACTCAATAATAATAAACAGAACACTTTTAAAAAATGATCAAAGGAGCTGACTAGACATTTCTCCAAAGAAGGAAAAAAAAAGTTGCCAATAAGTAGATAAAGAGACACTCAATATCACTTATCAAAACATAAATCAAAACCTCAGAGATGCCACTTCACTTTATTAAGACAGCTATTGTCCAAAAGTAGAAAATAACAATTGTTGGCAAGTGAGCGCAGACATGGAAACCCTTGTACACTTTTGGTAGAAATGTAAAGTGGGAGAACCTCTATGGAAGCAAGTATGGCATTCCTCAACAGGTAAAAATCAAATTTCCATAAATACAGAAATTCCACTTCTTGGAATATAACACATGGCCAGACAAACAAAATGTGATCTATAAATATAATGAAAAAGTATTCAGCCTATGGAATAAGAAAATTCTGACACATACTGTAGCACAGACAAATCTTGGAGACATATGCTAAATAAAATGACTCTGTATGAATTTGCTTACATAAGGTACCTAGAGCTACTTCATAGAAACAGAAAGTAGCATAGTGTGGTTAGGAGAGGTTAGGTAATTCTTTAAAACTCTCACAGCTGAGATGTGTAGTTTGGATTTGAATACAGACCCTTTTGATATAAATGTATTCTCTTCCTATCTTTGAGATTGCCTTTTTTCTTCTTCCTGTTAATCTTTCATTAGATGGTCCTAGAAACCAGGACCATTGACCTGAGGCTGAATATTTATCAATATCAGGTTGGTGCTCTCTGAATAACAATGGACTTCCTGGTTCTGTCAGTTTTCATAGGAAAATAGAGTGTATATGATTGAAGGAAATTAGAATTAGGACAAAGAAAGAACCAAAACTTTAATGGTAGTTAAAGCAAGGCAAATTTTCCAGAGGAAGAAAACCTGAGACAATTTACTAGGTATTTTGAAAACTATGACAAAGCCACCTCTAATATACGCTAAGAATTTATAATGCTAATTAGCCTTCTTTTAAGGGAACTATGTTCCCTTAAGCTATTATTGATCAGTGGACTTCAGTTTCCTTTTTTATATAATGTAGATGATAGCAGCAAATACATCTTAGGATTCATAAAAACATTTGTTAAAACAAACATTCATTTATTTAATAGAAATCACATTGGCTAAGTAGTTCATTTTATGACCTAATTTCATATTTATTAACTCATTTGAGTCTTAAAAAATCTAACAATGAAAGCAAAATAACCTCCCAAATGTCAAAAATGATAGTTACAAAGTCCAGTTGAAGCAGTATGAGTTTGTTGGTCTCACTGACCCTTTCTTTGACCTCCAAACCAGATATAAAATAAGGACTTATTCCCTCATCATGGGTATCAATGGATAAATTTTGTTTTCTAAAAAAATATGGAAACTATCAAATTGTAGTGATTTTTTTTTTAGTTCATTTAATCAATACAATATAAACAAAGGTTGTTAACTTTTGGCATGTCTTCTCTTCCATATGTTACTTTTCATTATTAACACATATAAATTCATGCTTTTTTAATCAGTGTAATTTTAAATTTTTTGAAAAAATTATATTTGGGGATATTAACTTTTATTGGACCTATACATTTTGGTAAACCTCTCTGTTCCAACACTGATTTCTAGGACCATCTAATGAAAGATTAATAGGAATAAGGAAAAAGGCAATCTCATAGATAGGAAGAGAATAAATTTATACCAAAAGGGTCTGTATTCAAACCCAAACTTCACATCTCATATGTGAGAGTTTTAAAGAATTACCTAACCTCTCCTAACTACAGTTTTCTTCTCATTTGAAAAACATTAATAACAATACCAACTCAATGCCAACAGAGCTGGTAACTGAAATGTAGCATGTGAAAGCATCCAGCACAGAAAAGATAGTCAGTAGTATGCATTTTCAACTTATATAAGCATTTTTGTGTGGAGTAACTTTAAAATTACCCCAAATGTAAATTTTTAAAAAGGATTTATTTTTACTTATGCATACAAGAACTGGGGTGTAGGTCAGAGATGGAATGTGTGTTTGTGAAAGGATTCACCAGAGACAAACTGCGGAGCAGAACAGACAGATCTACTGAAATAGACTATAAGGGGAGCAGTGGATGAGGCCTGAGAGATATGCAGCGCTATGTGGGTCACCCGCCAGGGATGGAACTCATGCTGCAGTGCTGGTAAGATAGCTTGATGGCGCTAAGCCTTTAACCCTTATACCACCAGACAGGCCACCAGACATAAATTTTAATATAATATAACCAAAAGGAAATTATAGTAAAAATCAGATGCATTAAAGAAGTATTTTTATTATTTCAAAGTGGATGGTAATCATTATTGACAAGAAAAATAATTATAGGTGATTAAGTGGGTGCTTTCTGAAGTTAATTTTAAGCTATGCTATCTGTTTGTAGATTGGGCAGCTATATTCAAAAGGGGTTTGATTTTGTTTACATACCTCATCAAAATTTGAGGAATTTCATTTGTAGTCCCTAAGCAATAATTTTTTTAAACAAATGAACAAATAAAACTGTATGTGTGCCTGTGCATATGACATGAATGTTCAACATAAAGAGTATGTTTTAGAAGCATAGAATCTAGAAGACGCACTATAGAAGTTCTTTCATCCATCTCACTTTATATATGAAGAAAATTCAAAATTTCATAACGTCAAATCACACAGCATATTGGTGCTGAGAACACAGGTTGTAGCTGCTTAAAACTCCACTCATGGCCCCCTATTGTTCTTGCAAAGCTATCGGAGCAGGTTGACCTATGAGTCTGTACCATGATTCTATGAGTGATGATTTTATGTTCAAACACCACAGTCTTATTCCAGCTGGAAAGACGGGAGTTGTAAACTTTGACTTATGCTTTGAATGAGACATTGTTTGATGGAAGTGAGTGGGCGGGGAGGCTAACAAACCCCATTTGCCAACTCTCGAAGCAAACATGCTCTCTTTATCCTCCAATGTAGTTTTTGACGTAATGAGGAGGGCTTCCAATTTTCCTTGCAAATCAGCACACTGGTTACCATGGCAACTGGCATGCTTAAAAGATGCTCTGTCAAGGGGGCTTTGAAAGGCCTATAGACACTTGTATTTGATGGGCACAACCATCTGACCCGTGCTTGAAAACCCCCAATGAGATGGTGCTCCTCAAAATGAAGCACACAAACATTTGTGTTTCATTAAATGGAAATTAATCAGACCTCAATAGGAAGAAGTAAAGGGGAATGTTTTCTTGTGTATACAGCTGTGTTATGAAGTAATACAGAGAATACGCATACGAATAATGATTGCACATGTGTGCTCAATTTATTTCTTTTACTTCTTACATGGTCTCCTTTGACATTTTTTTCTTTTTGGTATATATTTTTCAGAAATCAGTCAGGCTTCACAGCTGGCTAGGACAGACAGCTGACTGCTCCATTCACACAACAGAGACCCAATAGCATGTCTATATTTAATAGCCACCCTAGGTCATTAGTAAATTATACTTTTAGAAAATGTAAATGCTCTCTCCCTTGATGATAAAGAACATGAGTCTATTAGTTTAACTCTATTAAACAGGAAAATAAATTTTGAAAAACCATGTGTAGGAATAATAAACCTCTAAATTAAAAATATTATAAGTATGGCTTTTAGTGCCATTAAAAACATAAGGATTCACAAGAGATGCAGTATCTTCTATGGTGGCCATTCCTTGGACTTCCACTCTCACCTTTTCAAGGGGGCTTTTCCTTCCTTGTTATAAGGCAGACGGAAACTGGTACAAGAGGCTAGTGAATATTTTTGGAGAACATAATGGAGAGAAGAGGAAGGAGAAAGAAGAAAAGAAGAGAGAAGAAGAGCAGAGGGAATTAGAGAAAAAGAAGAAAAGAAATACTGAGAAATTCTTCAATATGCTGTTTAATATGCATCATGAAGCTGGTGGTCACCATCATTTCTTCAGGCAGGTCCATCTAAATGCTTTTCTTAAATAGTATTAACAAAAAAGCAGAAATGGAGGAATTAGTTGACCTTTTAACCTTGTAGCCATGTACCAAGAAGTTGTTCTTTAGTCAAAGGAAACCTGAATTCAATTAATCATCATTGGTTATGACTTATTTTGTTAAATATATTTATTTACATGTATTTTTATATCACATTCATTTTTGTACAATGTTTAATTTGTTCTTTCAGTTACAGTACCCATAAAATTCCCACCACCAAGTCACCCATGTACCATCAACATAGTCCCTGGTGGCCACAACTTTTCTTGACCTTTTCTCCCTGACTCTATAATTCTGGATTTACTGATAGATATCCAAAAGGATCACCCCAGTTGTTCACACCTCCTTTGTGGCACATTCAAATTTTTCCACCTGACAAATTTCTACAGCATTTCACTTCCTAAATTCACACCTTTAGGTCAGTTCTATATCTTCTGCCATGTGATTTGCCAATCTTGTTATTCAAGAAGCCTCTATTTTCCTGTAACCTCCAATTTTCATATAGAACTTGATCATAGGCTGGTTCAGTGGGGGGTAGAACATGGAAATATTTCTCCTTCTAGATAGGTGTGATTATAACATAGGAATATTTCAAGTTAAAAAGCTTCTGTGCAGCAAAAGGAACTATCATGAAAACAAAAAAAGACAAGTTACTAGATGGGAGGAAATACTTGTACATCATCTATTTGAAAAGGGGCTAGTAACCAAGATCTACAAAGAGTTCATATAATTCAAAAAGAATAAAACAATCAAATAGCTATCTCTCCAAAGAAGACTTACAGATGGTGTCTACACCCATACCACCCTGAACATGCCCAATCTCATCTGATCTCGGAAACTAAGCAGGGTAGGACCTGGCTAGTACTTGGATGGGCAAGGACATGCAGATGGCCAACAGCAATAGGCATGTGAAAAAAAGAAAAGTTCAACATCACTTATTATCAGGGAAATGCAAATCAAAACCATCGTGAGAAACTGCATCACACACCTGTGAACGGTCCAGATTAAAAAAACAACAGCACAAACAAACAAAAAAGACACCAAAACCAGAAACGGAAACCACAAATGTTAGTGAATGAGTGTAGTGAAGAAGCCCTCATACACTGTTGGTGGGATGTAGATCGACCCATCCCTTATAGAAAACAGTATGAAGGTTCCTCACTGAAACAGTAAATATAGAAATACTATATCATCCAGTAGTTCCAATACTAGTATTGATACAGGGCAGTAAGAAACATTAAATGGCCAAGGACATTAAACTGCCCAAATAGTTTACTGGTCACTGTCTAAGTTTTTCACCCACACGCACAATTGCAAGAGTGCTCAGGTTCAGAGAACAGCAATGGGATTTACTTAATAACTTAGGTAATAACCAAGAGTTACTGAGACCAGAAATGGCCATTTACCTCACCCAAAGTAGTGTCCAGTGTTTTTTGTTTTTTTTTTAAGATTTATTTATTTGTACATACAGAACTGGAGTACAGGCCAGAGGCTCAGGGGTGGCGAGAGGTTTCACCAGAGACAGAGTGGAGAACAGAACAAGCAGATCGACGAAGTACACTGCTGAGGGGAGCAGCGGGCGGGTCAGGAGAGGTCTGCCATGCCATGTGGTCACCTCCAGGACAGGCAGGAATTGAACTCATGTGGAAGTGACTTTAGCTTCTTAGTGCTGTGCTTTAACCCTCTGCGCCACCAGGGAGGGCCAGCAGTCCAGTGTTTTTAAGTCCTAAACGAAAAGTGTCTAAAATGGTGTCTTCCCATCTCTGCAGCCTGGAGCACATGGTAACAACACTATAGGCTGGGTTCCAACTCACAGAGGCAACAGAAGACATAACAGGAGATGCTCCCAGAGTTGTCAAGATGTCTCAATGCTGCGCCAGACAAGAGACACCCAAAAGAGCAGCTGAAGTGGCTGAATAACCGGACAAATCGCCCATAGTCACGAAGCTCAGTGAGGAGCCTGCTCTGGGTCTTCACCTTCTCTGCTAGACTGTAACAGCAGCAAACCTGAGAACAGTTTCAGTCACTCAGCTACTTCCAAAGTCTCCAAAGTTTTCCTCTCTGAAGTTGCTGCTGGAGGTATCCCCATGCCCTTCTTTGGCCTGCACCAGCCTTCCTGAAGATCAGTATGGTGGGAGCTGAAATTGATGACCCCAGAATCAGTGAAGAACTGAAAATGCTGTATCCCAAATACGGAATGCTCAAATGATGAATCCTGAACACCAAATCCTGGGGGCTGCTTCTGCAGCCCCTTATATTTCTTATCACAGGCTCTACCCCATAATGTGATACATTTTTAGCATTTTCCCTGGGGCTATCTATCCTCACCAGCACCCCCCTTTAGAGGGCACCACCTGTAACAGCCTTTGGCTTCAGCCACTAGTTACATTATCTACCTGAAAAATACAAAATCACTAATTCGAAGGGTTATATGCACTCTTATGTGTATTGCAGCATGTTTACAATAGCCTAGTTATGGATACTAGTGATGTGTCCATCGACAGCAGTGGATTAAAAAGAAGTGGTGTATATATACCATGGCATACTACTCAGCTTTAAAAACCACTTGCCAACATGAATGTTGCTGAAGGGGATTATGCTCAGTAAAGTAAGTCAGAAGGAGAAAGACAAATAGAGGATGGTTTCTCTCACAAGTAGAAAAACAAACAAACAAAAACTCACAAAGAAACTGACAAAACTAAGCCAAAATAAATCCTAAAAATATGACTGTAAAATTGAGGCTACTAGATAGGAAGGAAAGGTGAGGATGGAAACAAAGGAGAAGGGGGTACAAAGATCTGTGGTGAAGAGTTATGGGTGCTTGAATGGTGGGTGTAGGCGTCAACATTCACCTGAGGAGGTGTGAATGTATTCCCCTAAAGAATATATAGTGTTGAAAACCAGTTACCTCCATAAAGGAAAATGTAATAATTTTGATTTTTTTTTCCAGGCATATCTCCAGCTTTGCAAGTAAGCAATACAAAGTCAGCAAAAGTACAGCTTGAGCACCATCCCAGACTGACTAGCTATTGAGGAGGGTTATCCACAAAGAAGAGAAGTGCCCTGACCTAATGGTGAGTCACACCTAAAATTACTACCCCCACCTTGTCTTCAAAATGATTCTTGATCTTGAACCCAAATTGATAAGTTTCTGAAGTAATTTACAGCGCACTAGGTTCAGAGTGTTTTTCCTCATTACCAAGATGTATTTTTAACCACAGTTGAAGGTGAGCAACACATTCAAGGGGAAAAATGGGTAATTTCTCTATTTTGCGATTTACAAGTTTATTGTTAGCTGTGCTGAAGAAATGTTTTTAACAATATTGTGACGTTTGTCTTCAAGATTGTGATATCATTGAGAAATAATTAGATACAATTTCTTGTAGCCTTATTGTATCTTCACATTAGTTATTTGTTTTTACATAAAACATTGCCCTAAATTCAGTAGTTTAAAACAATAAATCTGCCCTGTCACATGTCTGCCGGTAAGGAATTTGGATACCACTAGCTGAAGGCCTCTCACTCAAGCATTCATTCTATGAAGTTTTCTTCAAGCTGTCAAGTGAGGCAGTGGCCTCATCAGCAAACTTCACAGGGGAGTGTTCAATTCCAAGTCCACTCACCTAGTTGATGTTAGACCCTAATTCCACTCCCAAGTTGCTGGAGGGCCTTTGTTCCCTAGTATTAGCTGAGATTCTCCCTCAGTTTCTTGCCCCACAAACATCTCCACAGGATTGACAAAAATTATGACTCTGCTTTCTCTGAGAGAGGTGAGAGGGTGAGAGAGAGAGAGAGAGAGAGAGAGAGAGAATAAAAGAGAGAGACTAGAGGACAAGACAGAAACCATAATGCTTTTATAAATAAAAACACTCAGAAGTAACACTCAATTCTGCATACTCTATTCATTGGAATTGAGTCACTAAATCCAGCCCATTCTCAAAGAAAAAAGCTTATACAAGGAAACAAGGATAATTGGACACCATCTTGGAGGCTATTGCAATCCATGTTGGAGTGTGTCTTGTACTAGTATATACTACAAGTCATGCAATAATTAGGTGCCACATGCAAATCCAAATTACTTTGGGAATTTATTGTTCCGGATTCTCAACCAACTTGCAAAACACAAGGGTCAAGAGATGCCCCCTCTTCTATCCCATCCCTCCATATACATACATAACTTCCACTTATTGAACAAAATAAAATGTTTTCAATATTGGACCACCAATTAAAAATAAAAAAAAAACCTAACTCTTAACTGTATTTCAAGTTATTAAGAAGTGAAAAACAAACAAAAAACCTCACTGACTTTATTCCAACTATGGTGGGTGTCAATATCCTTTCATCTACTGAAAGAATGGTTTGAACCCAATGATTGCTCAGGTTTCTCAAAGCTTTAGAGTTTATGATTCCATGTGTGCAAACTCAGGGTGAAATAAAATATGTGACAGCAATAGAACTTTAGAGGTTATCATGAAGGTTAAATGGATGAGGTTTGGGGATTTTATTAAGTGCTTTTGTACACTATAAAATGCTGCTCACATGTAAGGGTTTATTATTATTTAGGCTTTATCTTGAAGGTGTTGGGATAGAACAAACAAAACAGTCATAAAAAAAACCACTTGTTTTCAGTAGTCACTGCCTTAGTTACTTTTTTTTTCTTAAAAGATATATTTATTTATGCATACAGAACTGGGGTACAGACCAGAGGTGCAGGGCGGTAAGAGGATTCACTAGAGACAGAGTGGGGGGCAGAACAGGCAGATTGACAAAGTACACTGCTGAGGGGAGCAGCAGGCAGGTCAGGAGAGGTCTGCCGTGCCATGTGGGTCACCTCCAGGGCGGGGATCGAACTCATGCTGAAGTGGCTTTAGCTTCTTAGTGCTGTGCTTTAACCCACTGTGCCACCAGGGAGGGTCCTTCCCAGGGTTCCTAACTATGCAATACCAGGTATTTGGGCAGGCAGAGAGAGAAGTAATCTTTTGAGGCTGTGTCAAAACTGAAGATATTTAGCCAGGGTGCTGCCTCTATGAGTTCTTGCCTATAATTAGAGCACTGTGAATTGAAAACAGACTAATTACGCCCAAAGCCTACATAGCCTATATTGCTGTCATACTCACAGAATAGGGCAGTATCTGGGCCATTACCTGTCCTGTCTGCTCTATCACTTCTTTGGATTTTTCATTTCTTTCAAGATATACAAATGTATTTTTCCACTTATTTAAATACCTTTGAATTTTATGGAAGCCTGCATTCTTTGTAGGAAAGTACTAACTAGAAGAGAAAAAGTAATGTATCTTGAAGGTAGATAATAAAAAGGAAGATGTAACCTATTCTTGGTTAAGAATAGGACTTCTCATCCTGTTGCCCCACAAAACAAACAACAAAACACCCTCTCTCACTGTATATCTCAAGCCTTTATTTTCCATTTGTGAATGGAGGGCAGGAGGGAGAGAGAGAAGGGGCAGGAAAGACAAGAGATAGAGGACATAGAGAGAGAGGGGGCAAGAGAAAAAGAGAGAAGAAAGAGAAAAAGAGAAGGAAAGAAGGAAGGACAGGAAAGCAAGCCTTAGTTGCTTCCTCGTCATTAGAAAATTCTCCCTGCCCTGGAAAGATCCATATCTAGGAAGAGACATTGAGGATAACAACAGAATCAAATATGAAACAATAATATTGCCCCCGCAGTGTAGCTCAGATTGGTGGGGAGATACCTGAAAATCAATAAGGGTATAAGTAATGGGATCATGGAAAAGGAGACCCTATCTCTACTTGGGCCATAAGGAAGGAGATTATGCTACAGAGATAAGAAGGCAATGTCATGGCAATTAACTGAAGTAGACTGGGAGAAAGAAGCAATTGCAAGCAGAAGGATAGTGATATGTGAGGATCCAGAGAGTGTGAGATCGAGTAGTGGTTCAACATTGTTGTGAATTGGTCCTGGAGGAATAGGTAAGGACTGGGGTGTGAAGGAGACTCTGCATTGTATACAGAGTCTGAATTCAGTCCGAAAGGTGATTGGGAGCTGCTAACAGATGTTAAGTAGAGATATAACATAATTAAATTTTCATCTAAGAAAAATCAGTCTAGTGGGATGGCTGGGTAGGAAGAGCAGACTGAGATGGAGACCGAGCAGGTATGTGCAATGGATCTTGTTGCTTCTTAAGATGAAGTCACAATTTGTGCTGTAAAGAAGTTTTTCACTTCAAATTGTGAATCACTAAAGATGGAAGATTAATAAGAAGTGAAAAATAGCTTTTACCCCTAAATCTGAAGACCACTATTCATCGTGTTTATGTTCCCACATAGAGGACTTGGATTACAGAAGAGATCCTGAGAAGTCCAAAGAAAGGAAGATAAAAAGAAAGAGAGAGAGAGAAAACAAAGGAAGGGACTGGAGGAATCTGCTTTTGTCACATTCCAGTTCCCAATTTTGTCCTCCTTCGCAAATGACTAGCAGGGAAAAAGAGGAAGAAAGGGGAAGCAGAACAGGATAGACCTGGAAGGGGAGAAAGAGAAATGAAGAAAAATTCAGGAAAATGCATGCAAAATCAATCAAAAATTCAAAGTTAAGCTTAGTAAATTTAACAAACTTAAACTCCTCATGTATGCCAGGCACTGTACTGGCAGCTAGGAGCAAGGAGGCACCAGGTGTGGGTGTGGTCACTGTGGCTGAGGCATTCACAGGAAAGAATCAGGTTGGAAGAAACTGAGAAGCTCAAGAAAACCTGCAGTGTATTAATTATGAGAAGGCTCAAAAAGGGTCAAGTACCTTTTCTCTGAGCACTCTTGGTGATGAATTCCCTTTCATCTAATGAGGTTTCTATTGACATTAGTTTTAGACTTTTTCAAGAGATTTCTTAAATTTACTGTTTAGTAGGAGGGTTGGGGGGATTAAGGGATGTGTGTGCCTTTGCATCTCAGCAAGTTTCATTCCCCTGTCCAAACAGATGTTGTTTGGCTCGAGCAGCAAGCATAAAACATGACTACTGGATTTGGCATAAAATGGACCAATTAACCTATGGTGACTGAGTCATGTAAAAGTAACAGGACTGCATTACCATTGGATGCTGTTTAAAGAGGGACAGTGTCAGCCAAATTGCTCATCACCCGTCATGTTCACCATCAGATCCCTTGCAGCTGCAGGGCTGCCTGGGGCCGGCAGGCCTGTGCTGGGCTCTTAATGAGCTTCAAACATAAAACTCTCAATATGCTCACAAGCCAGCTGCTGCAACTCTTGTCTGCAAGAACGAGAAAAAAGGGTCTCTTTCCTCTTCTTCCCCCACTCATGTGACATACCACCTTTTGGGAGTCTCTCCATACCCCTTTTTTCACTCCCTTCTCCTTTTCACTTACCTTTCCCTTGTTGAGCACTCTCTCTTTAGCTGCTGATAGGCTCAGGGGCTCCTTCGGCATTGGTTCTCACTGTTCACAAGAAATCCCTGAAAGCTAGTTAAAACCTCAGGCAGGCAGGCAGGCACCACCACTTAGAATTCTAATTAAATACATTTGGAGTGAGGTCTGAAAATCAACATGTTAACACCCCAGGTTTCCGATGTCCCGGGTGGCAGACAGACAAAACACTGGTGCCTGGGCAGCATCCTGAACACCACTGGTAAGCAGGGTTCAGCAGAGTACTGGGTGGGTCCTGGGCACGAGCAACCTGATTTTCCTGCCTCCCCATCTGAGCCCTTTACCTTTGCTTCTCTTCCTGTACCCACCATCTCTATGTCAACAGTATCCAGGGTTCTGTTCTTGGTACATTTTGCTGCTTCTACTCACTCTTCCTGGTTGTTCTCCAGTCCTACAGCTGGACGCACCCTATACTCTGACAACAAATGTTTATTTATGGTTACACCTGAGTCCACAGAGGACAGGCTTGCATATGTGTAAATGGGGAAATCTCTGCCAAGGGGGCTGTAAGTACAGTGTCACTGAGGCCAGAAGGAGAGTGGACAGCCAGACAAATTCTGAGAGAAAGCTGGTCTGTCCCCTCATTGGGCATTAAAAGTCCTGTGAAAATCTACTGAAGACTCCAAAATTATCTTTTTTCCTCTGTGAGAATTGAAAATGAATGTATCTGGTCTTGGATGGGGCAAAGCACTCTCACTGAATTATGCAATTCTCAAAGCTGATCCAGCAGTTCAAGAACTCTTAAAAGTGGCTGATTGGGTTCCTCCCTGGTGGCGCAGTGGGTTAAAGCACTGCACTAAGAAGCTAAAGCCACTTCCACATGAGTTCGATTCCCGCCTGCCCCGGAGGTGACCACATGGCGCGGCAGACTTCTCCTGACCCGCCCGCTGCTCCCCTCAGCAGTGTACTTTGTCGATCTGCCTGTTCTGTTCCCCACTCTGTCTCTGGTGAAGCCTCTCGCTGCCCCTGAGCCTCTGGCCTGTACCCTAGTTCTGTATGCACAAATAAATAAATCTTAAAAAAAAAAAAAAAGTGGCTGATTGACTGTGAAGGATCATCATTCAAAGTTCACAGCTGAGGAAGTGAGGAGATTTGCCTCTCAGCCTAGATTCAAAACAGCCTGAAATGCCCAAGTGGCAACTAGGATGCCCTAGATAACTCCAGGAGACTCACTTAGCCCTGACTTGAAGAGGAAGAAAGGGAGCTACTGGGAGAAAATCTCCCATTGTATTTTTGCTCCTCTCTAGCAAATAGTTTCAAGCAATACCTCCAGATTGATTGCAGAGAGGCAACGGCAGAGGGCAGGCAGGGAACCAAGGGGACCTGGAGCCTGGCAATAACCAAGCCACCCAGCCCCATGAATCTCATATATTTTCTCTGGGTTCTCTCTGTCCTTTTGTGGTCTCCCCCTTTCTGTACTCACACTACTCATCCTCTCCTGGCCATCTCTGGAACTAATATCCCTGGCCTCTGGCTCAGGTGTGCACACAGGCTTAGGCACGCCAGACTCCACAGGTATCCACCATCAGGCCTGTATGCTGAGCACACACTTTCCAAACACCTTCTACATCGGCACAACCAAGGCCACAGAGGCTGGCTGCACAAAATTAGCCTGATTAATTCACTTACCCTACCCTGATGGTGCCGAGAACGACGGCAGCAGTTCCCATGGAAGCAAACTCTTGCTACCACTTTAATGGGTAAGTTTTATTTTCCTAGTGGTGTGTTTTGAAGAGTATGTGTTAACTTTGACAAAGCCCTATATATTATATTTACTCAAATGTTTATTACCTTCATGTTCATTTCCTATAGTTTTGAATTTCCAACTGGTATTTGCTCAATGTAAAGAATATATTTAAGAATTACTTGTTATGTGAATCTGCTGGCAACAAATTCTCTCTCCTTTTATCTAAACATCTATTTATTTCACTTGCAAGAAAAAAAAATACTTTTGTTGTGTATAGAATATTGAGTTGGCAATGTTTTTTCTTTCATCAATTTAAAGATACACTTTCACGTCTTGTAGCCCCATTTTTTTTTGTAAGTAACCAACAGTCATATACTTAGTCTCTCTATGTAATATGCCATCTTTTAATGTTGTTTTTGGATTTTCTCTTGGGTTTTCAGCAGTCTGATTATGATATGGCTAGGTATAAATTCCAGTTTTGTTTGAATTTATCCTGCTTGAGATTTTCTGAGTTTCACGGATGATTGGGTTGCAGTTTTGAATCAAAGTTAGAAAATTTTAAGCAATGCAGTTGCAATTTTTTTCCTGCTTCATTTTCTTTACTCTTAAATGTGTTAGTAGGTTTATTGAGACAGTTCCAAATCTCAATAAATCTAATCAATTTTAGAAAATCTTTCTCCCTTTCTTTTAACTTGGATAATTTCTACTGACCTGTCTTCGTGGTTACTTTCAATTATGGTATTCAATAGACTGTTAATCCTAGGAAATGAATTTTTCAGGTATTAATGTTTTTCAGTTCTAAGGTTTAAATTTTAATCTTTTTTAAATTTACATATTACTCCTGATCCATGCCTTTTCTGTAAATTCAGTATATTTACTTGTTAAAATCCTTATCTGTTAATTTCAGCATTGTAGTCTTTAGGTCTCTGTTAGTGATTAACAGTTCTCTGATTATCCTGTTCATAAATAAAAATATATATTTTATTATAGAGGTGAAGAATGTTTTTCAGAGACTGGATTCATTTTTCTCTAAAAAGTATTGACTTGTTTTAAAGGCAGTTAAATTATTGGCAGGTGAACTTATGAAGATTTGATTTTAGGCTCTCTTAGGGTGGTTAATTTTAAAAACGTTTTTTTACATCAGCCTATTTTCCACAAAGGATTTATTCTTTTCTCATGTTTTTTAATTCTTTTATGAGTTTTATAAGTTAGTCACTTTATCATATTTATTTTATAATCTCTTTCTGGGAGTTACATATTGACACTGAGAGTAGGCATATACGTTGAAGCAGCCATTATGGAAAACAGTATGGCGATCACTCTAACAATTAGAAGTTTTGCTAAGGGAGGGTTCCTCTTCTCTGTATTTGTTCACAAGAAGCCTAATGTAGGGTAAGTGAATTAAAAGTCAGGCGTTTTTACGCCCTCCTGCCATTAGCCCTCATGACTATCGCCTGTGGTATTGCATGCTTCCTGTGATTGTAGACACCTGAAACCAGAGAGCATGGCGCATATGCATCTGGGCCTAGAAGAATGGGGATATGAGGCAGCGCCATTCAGATGGAGAGGGAAACATGAGAAATGCTGAAGGAGAAAGCTGGTCTGTGTCCTGGTTCAGAATTAAAGGCCTATAAAAGCTGCCAAAGGCTCCAAAATTATCTTTTCATTTGTGAGAACTGACAATGAGCTTCCCTGGCCTGGGATGGTTGCAAAAGACCTAACCAAGTGAGGACTTTACAGAGGTTGCAAGTTGGTGACTTAAACATTGTTTGATTTTTTAATTAGGGCATTTCACACAGAACTCCAGGCTTCCGCCTTTTCTTGGAAAGTTGGGGCCTCTCTGGTGGCCTAGGCATTAAGTCTCAATGTTATCACTCAATGGCCTGAGTTCAGTTCCTGTAAGGAAGTTGACCCACAAATGGCATGGCAGACCTCTCCTGTCTAGCCCACTGCTCTTCTTATCTGACTGTTCTGCTCCCCACCTTATCTCTGGTGAATCCTCTTTCCCAGAGGCTGCACTTCTGGCCTACACTTGAGTCCTTCTACACAAACACATGCACAGAAAAACCCTTTGAATCGTGGTCAGATTCTCACCTGACAATGATAAACTGACTCTAAGTAAGGACTTCCCATTTGAGATGGAATGAATTCTCTGAAGCTTGTCACAGTCACCACAACCCCTAATAGAAAAATGACCTGTTTCCCTTTCCTAGCTAATGAAGGTATTAATGTTTGCAACCACAAGGTATGTAGGATTCCACCATATTTTTTGTAATTTTAATAACATACTTAAGAAAATAATTTCCTCATTTAGGAAGTCTTTTTATTTAAGTTAGTACTTTAGTACTTCTTTAAAGTATTATCTTCTTCTTGTTGCCTAACACAATTAGAAGATCGATTAAAGATTTCACAAAGTTTTGGAGAAAAGGCGGCTTTAGTCTATACAACCCGTGTATTTTCATGGAATTCCTGGTCTTTACCCTTCCATATATTAAGCAATATTAAACAACATTTCATAATGGGAGGCTGATAAATTACATACAACACCACAAGGGGGGTCAGAACACCTGCATTCTATTTCTAGACCTGACTTCTGCTAGAGGTTGCATCACCCTCTCCTAGAAATACCAAGTGACTAACCCAAGCTCTCAGTCCCCATCTCTGATTTCATCAACCTACTGCAGCTTCCTCTTTCTTCTTGCCATTCCGTAGGTGTGGAAAATCAGTGGCATCCTCTTCTATTAATCTAGTGAGTTTCTTTCTAGGACACAACTATATTTGGGTGACTTTATCAGGAAAACTCACCAGATAGTCTGTGTCCTTGTGAAGAATAATTTCTAGGGATTAAAAAAAAGAAACAATATCAATCTTCACATCAACAATAGCATAATTGTTTCTTAGTTAACCAACTCTTAACTTTTAAGGTAAAAATGTCCCAGGTTTGCAACCATTGTTAATGAAGTCACTTAGACAAAACCCTGTGTGGGAAAAATAAAACATACTTATGAAACCACTATTGCTTATGAGCCATTAATTTGGAGAAAGAAAATGCTAGATAATGGAATATTGTTTTATGATTTATGTGTTTAATAAGTTAGATATATTAAACCTCAAATGTAGCACTTAATTTTATATCATTTTGCATTCCCTGGTGATTTCATACATAAATCTCTAACCTCTTGTTAGTACCAATAGGAAATCAAGACACTTACTTATTTGTATTTTCTCATGAGGTCCTAGCAGGATGTGAGATAAAGAACAGATGCTCTGTTCATACAATGTTTTCATGAACTTGTACATTCAAGAAGTAACTCGAGAGTTTCTGGCCCAGAGATGGCAAAATCATGGCAATATACAGCCACCATTCTCCATACCCACAACACACATACTTGAAATTTCTACCCTTAAAGTTTATATCCCCTTGGAATTTAGTTTTGAAGTACACCCAAGTCCTCTTTTAAAGAAAATGCCTAAATTTGTATTCCTAGAACAGTTTTTTTGCACTATCTTTAAATATTCAGTAGTCTAGCTAGTCTAAGTAACAAGAGGATGATGAACATGAGGATGATTATTATTGTTAAACCATGGAAGGCCTGACTTGGCTGTTATTCGAGAAGAAACAATGCAGGCAACAATAATGTCTACCACACAACAGTACTTTCCTGGTGGGGATGCCACTGATAGTGCCATCACCTGCTACATGTGGCTGTGGCACTGGAGAGCTGACAACAACCAACCCACTCTAGTCCCTCAGGAAAGCCAGATACTTGCAGCACTATCTTGTCAAGAGATGTAATTTCCCCCTAATGTTTCAACTTACCCTGCCAGGTACCTCCAAGGTGCATATCTGATCAGTCATGTGGTCATGTGCTTGTATCTGACATCCAAAAGCATTCTGGAAAATGTCATTTTTATAAAGCAGAGGGGTGTTGGATTGGGGCTTTGTGAGCCAACCCACAGTATTTGCCATCTGATCATATCGTTTAAGCTAAATATCTTTCTTTGCTGAGAGTATTCTCAGAGATTTAAATTGCTAATGTTATTCTGACTTTCCCAGAAGTTTTTTTTAAGTTATTATAACATGAAATACTGTTTTCCTATGCTTCCAGAATCAGCATGTTCTGTGGGACACAATAAGTTTGTTACTCCCCACAGAAAGAAGCCTGAAAGTTTGGTAAATGTTGAGGGACAGCTAAGTAGTCAGGGCTTTCAAGATGATAAACTTGGATGTCTAGCCCTGGTGGGAAGCCTAAGCGGTCTCGGCCATACAGGTCTATGACCTGGCTGTGTATCCTGGGGGTCAAAAAAACTCTGCATCATTCCCAAGTAGCAGTTTCTGAACAAAACAGATGACTAATAAATGTGGTTTGGTGAACAGAGTCCACCGAATGCATTTCTGCAAGGACTTTGTAAATTTTAAGCCTCATTTAATGGCATTCCCAAATGTGAAGGGTCATGTTCATGTGAGTCTACTAATGACTCACTTGTTGAGAGCAATCATCAGTTTGCAGATTCCTGATAAGAGCAATTAACTAGTCATTGCACCACAGTATTATATATTATGATCAGATTACAGCCAAGGATTCTGTCATAAAACAACCTTAAATATTTACTACATTCTTAGAGAAGTACATGTGTCCTTTGCCTTTGTAAGGGTACAGTTATTGGCCTTATGTGGGTTTTTTGGGGGGTGAGAGTAGAAAACCATCTTGACACTTTGTATTTGCTAAGAAAAATAAAATTCGTCCAGAAAGTAGAATACTAGTCCTTGCCCAAAATAATTCCTGCAGAAGTGAGATAAGATACAAGGCAGGGGGAGGATGAGAATGTGTTTGGCATGTCTCATGGAAATGGAATTTGTGGATGTGCAGAAAGAGCAATGAAAATCTGTGGTCAGTCAGAAAGTAGCGAGGATGTCAGTAAATGCAGTATCTTTTTCTCTTTACTTCAATTGTCCCATTTTCTTGCTGCTGGGTCATTTCTTTTACATAAACCTGGTACTGAGGTTTTGTGTCAACTTTACCTGGCCACAATGTATCCAGATAATTTCATTAAACACTATGCTATACATACATCTGAGGTTATCCCTGGAGATTAACATTTGAATCAGTGGACTAAGTAGAGCAGATTGCCCTTCCCAAAGTGGGTGAGCCTTATGTAATCCTTTGAAGACTTGTGTAGAACAAAAACTCTGAGGAAGGGAGAATTCACTCTCTCTGCCTGACGTTTTTGAGCTGGCATTTGTCTTCCCCCTTCCTTCAAACTGGAACTGGAACATTAGTTCTCCAGCGTCTCTAGCCTGTTGACTAATGATCTCAGAATTTCCAGTCTCCATGGTCTTGTGGTCAATCTTCATAATCTCTCCCTCCCTCTCCTCCCCCTCCTTCCTCTCTTCCTCTCCTTGTTCTTGTCCCTCCAGCCCTCCCCCACATTCTCTTGGCTCCATTTCTCGGAAGAACCCCAATTCAGCATACAAAAATAACTTCCTTCACGTGCATGCCCAAGCCTTCCATCTTTTCACCTGTGCTTGAATTTGTCCATTAATCAACCTGATTTTTTTTCACTTTCATCTCTTCATTGGAAATTTTCTGCATACATCCCTTAATGCAAATTCCTCATTTATCTTTCAAAATGTAATCACTACGTATCTATGCAGAGTGGTCCTCAAACTTTTTTGATTCTATATACTCAAAAGTTATTGAAAACCCCAAAAAGCTTTTGTTTATGTGTTATGCCAATCCATGCTTACTGTAGTGTATATATAAGACTTTAGAAATTAATTTGAAAAGGAGAGAAGTGTTTAAGATGTAAGTACCCTTTAACATTGGTAAGTCATTCCCCATATATAACTAAATCTTGGTTGTATTTATTATTTATATAAGAATTACTTTGTACAATGAAAGTATGTTATCTACCCCCAAAATTCCTTCATTTCCCAATTATCTTACATAGTCTTTGCCTCTCCTTCCTTCCCCTTAAAGGGTTTTAGAGTACCTCAGAAGTCCCAGTATACCTGCCTGCCCACCTCCTTTTCAAAGTCTGAAAGGCCCTTCAAGACAAAAATTGTTTGTCACTGGTCTTTGTAACTAGACATCAGTGTCATAACTGACATGGTCCCTGAACACCAGAAGAATCTCTAACAATATTTGTTAGTAAATGACTGATAGAAATAAGATCTGTATATCAGCTATTCATGGTAATCATCTTTCCATCTTCCAACACATCTCTACTTCCTGACACCCAGATTCTGTTCTTGGTGGAGTGATACTTGCAAATATTCATTATCAAAACTGCATTCATCCATGAATCCTTCCTCATTCTCGACCCTTTCTTCCAGCTAGCTCTTCCTTTTTATCTGTGCAATGTCTCACATTCATTTTCTCTTTTCTACTGTCCCCTGCCACAACTTTAATTTACTTCCTCATTATCTCATTTGCTTCCTCATCATCTAATTGCAATAGTCCCAGTGCCCCAACAATGATATTTTTTAAAGATTTATTTACTTATGCATACAGAACTGGGGTACAGGGGCAGTGAGAGGATTCCCCAGAGACAAAGTGGGGAGCAGAACAGGCAGATCTTAGAAGCACACTGCTGAGGGGAGCAGTGGGCGGGTCAGGAGAGGTCTGCCGCACCATGGGGGTCACCTCCGGGGCAGGCGGGGATCGAACTCATGTGGAAGTGGCTTTAGCTTCTTGGGAGGGCCCCGACCATGAGTTTCTTGAGAATAAAAGTATTTGCTTCTTACCATATTCCAGGCATATTACATAGTACGCAAAATGTTTTTGAGTAAAAATATGAAATCCCATCTTTCCAACCACATATTACCTATCATAAATACTGTCTCAAAAAAAAAAAAGAAAAAAAAAACTTTTCAGACCCCCTTTTTTTTTTTTTTTAAGATTTTTACTTATTTGTGCATACAGAACTGGGGTACAGGGGCAGTGAGAGGATTCCCCAGAGACAAAGTGGGGAGCAGAACAGGCAGATTTTGGAAGCACACTGCTGAGGGGAGCAGTGGGCGGGTCAGGAGAGGTCTGCCACGCCATGTGGTCACCTCCGGGGCAGGCGGGAATCGAACTCATTCGGAAGTGGCTTTAGATTCTCAGTGCTGTGTTTTAACCCACTGCGCCACCAGGGAGGGCCTCAGACCCACTTTTAATCATGTCTTTTACTTATTAAATAACAATCACTGCATCTCCCATTAATGAGAAAATATAGGAGATGTTATTGACTCCATGGCTCACTTTCCTTACCCCTACACCAAGGTCACCATATGGTGTGATTATCAGGACAGTTTTCCACCTCAAAGACCCTTTTTTTCTCCCTGGAGTTTTTCACCAGGATCAAGGGAACTCATTTCACCATAAATATAATTACTGAATTGGGAAAGCACCCTTGAGGACAAAAAAGGAAAAACTCTCTGCTGGAATTTTCAAGCACATTTTCTTTAAGAAAGACATGTACCCCAACTATATAATAGATATTTTCTCCCAAGCAGTCTGTCCCACTCAGAAGAAGTGTTTAATTACATTTTCCTACAATCACAATGGCAGCCAGTCCTGGAGATGCAAAGAGATTGGGTTACTATTGCATATGAAAGCCTAGACCCCATCCCTGATCTTCCATTTCTTTCTCTGGAGAGGAGACCTCAAACAAACCATTTGAATTACCTGGCCTCCTTTCTCTGATTTGCAATAGAGATCAATATAGCCACTCAACCTCCATCCCTGAATCTATGGTCACTTTCTAGCATTTTACTCATGTAACATCTTGATGAATTTTTGCTTTTAATAAGAAGACATGACAGCTAATATAGTAGCAACTAGTATACTGGTAAATTTTCTTAACTTTTGAGGAGAGGGGAATCGGAGGTGAGGAGAATAGGAAAGTTTTTGCCTAATAGTTTGCTGTATTAGAAGCCAGATAGGGTAGTAATTGCTGAAATCGACAGAACCTACCGGAGTTGGGTGTGGAAATTGAGATGCTGAACAGTTGCTACCCACCCCATCTCCAGCTGTGGGGTGGCTCACTGGAGGCAGCTTCACTAACTACTGTGTGATGAACGGGCAGCAAAGCTAAATGGCAAATTAAATATCTTATGCTTGTTGAAGAGCCTGAGTAGGGAACAATCTGGGAGCATCATTTCCTTCCTCATGGTGTATCTTCTGACTTTGGGAGTTTAAGTTATCAGCCATAAAAAAGGAAATTAAAAACCTTGAAGTGTACTAGGAAGAACCTGTTTTTTCCAAGATAGAACATGTATCACCAGCTCTTGCTGAATGTTCTCAGGGAACAGAGAGCTGGTATTTCAGTCCCTTTATTCTCTGCTTTTTATCATCTACAGGCAGACATTGTTAAAATTGCAGTAAGATATACTGACAGCTGAAACAGAAGAAAACTACCCACTATAATTGCTTAGAAAGATTCTAACATAATGGATCAACATTTAAGACAGCTATCAATTGCTTTTTGAAGGAGAAAGTGATGATGGAGATTTGGCAGAAGAGAATCTTCACATAACATCATTTTGCATGTCTGCTTAACTTGTGACTACATCAGCCCAACTGTCTCTACCCCACCCCTATTCAAGTTTGTCTGCCACCCTTGTCTACTTAGCACCCAGCTCCCTCTCTCATTCCACTGCCTCTCTCTCCTCCACATAAAGCCACACTCTCCCTTCAAGGACTCACATGAATGCGACCTCTGCTGTGAAACCTTCCCAAAGCCCAGAGGACATCTGGCCCCTCTCATAGTTCTGTTCACACCACTGACAGGAATTCCCCACCTTGCTGTTAAATGCCCACAGAGGAACTGATAGCAGACTCTGCCTCTGAGCTGCGAGTTTCACTTCGTGTTGTATTACCACCTCTAACCTAGAAGGTTCACAGTCACCAGCAGTAAATCTTCATTACTGAGCAATACAGCCTTGCTTCAGCATTTTTTTCCTGGAGTGGAACCTGGTTGAATGCTTAGTAAACCTCTTTCTCCATCTCTGGGGGCACAGTCCTCAGCCTTCCCTCAGAATGTGAGTGGAAATGGGTACACTAACTTCAGGCTGACCTGTTGACATCTTCCTACATAAAAATACTCCCAGCCCCTCTCTGTGTGTGTGTATGTGTGTGTGTGCTAACACATCAAACAATAATATTAATACAGTGAAACAAAAGGATAAAGGCAAGAGAAGCAATTCTTAGCATTTGTCAAATATACTCTTTAAATATTTAGGCTCTGCCAGCAATCTGCTAGACATCTCTTTAATTCCATTGCTTCTTGACCTTTTGGCTAAGATCATATGTGGTGCTGTTTCATCTCTTTAGCTCTCGTACATCACCTAGAACACAGAACTGCTGCACTGCTCTATTTCCTGGAGTGAAAAGCAGAGCAAAACTATGTCACTTTTCAAGGGGCCAAAAAGTGAAAATATTATAAGGGAAGAAATAATTCCTGAAAGGAAAGTGGTGTCATGTGCCCTAGCCTAGGATTTTTGAATATGAGAGTGATATTGGAAAAAATACCTCAGACAGGATGTTAAGAAATTTTGGGCTAAGTATTCTAAAAATACTACATACAGACTTTCCCCTGCACAAGTGATGGGAAGCGGGGGAACCCGCCCCAATGTGTTTGTTAGAATCCTCACTGTGGGTCAAGCCCTTGAGAAGGAAAAACCTGAAGAAACAAATGTCTCCTCCCACGGAGAGACGCCCCCCACCTCATGTGCTAGCTGTGCCTTATAGTCAACAGTCAGCAGAGAGGGGAAGAGGGTTATACCCAAAGAGAGAAGAAGACTTCTCTAAGACTTCTGCTAAGAAGTCTGCAGCAGAATGAGATCTATTTTCCATTTGTATGTCTGTAAATAAATGTTTTAATTTGGGGAAACATACATCTGGAGTGTCATTGTATTGCCAAACAGAGCCTCATCATAATCTGACAACAGCATCCAGAAGGTTGTCTGCCTAGTGGGTGCTTGAAAGTTGAGTGCTCAGCATGTTCAGCGGCTGTGCATCATGTAGGCACATTAATTCTCAGAACATTAATTCTCTGGAAGAATTAAGCTGTGAAGGACTTGTAGGACCTTGAGGTCAGAGTGTGGGCCTCGAATTCCCAGAGTTTGTTTCTTGGTCTCAGAGCTGCCCTTACTTCTCAGCCACTTCATTTAACCTCCCAGCTCCAAGCCATCCTCAGGAAAATGACTCAGTACTGTGTAAGCACCCTATATTGACTTACCTCCTTCTTTACAAAAATTGAATTTGACATACTAGATAAATAAGCCCTGCAAAAAACTTCATCATGGGATTCCTGAAAGTGAAAACCTTATGGTATGTAGAAAATAGTTGCCGATTCATTTTAAAATTACACTTTTCATTCACATTTTCAAGAACATAATTGTTTCCTACAGAAAAGTACTCTTCTGAGTAACATGCCCTGCTAATGCTTAATCAATGTCTAATGACTTGATTTCAAGGTACTTAAACATAAAATAAGAGAAACATTAACTAAATATCAAAATAATGTGAGCAAATTTATATAGAATAGCAGAACTTTAGCCCTTAGAACTCATTTTGATTAGACTCTTCACTGAGAAAATTAAATGTCACTGAGAAAATTTAAACCCAGTGAGAATTACCATTCATTTCTAATATTTCGAAATATGCTACTTGTATAAAATTCAGGTATGTGAAAGTACTGGTCATATCAACTGAAACACCTCAGAACTCAGAATCAAGTATTTCCACAAATATTTGTTTCCCCAAGCTATCTATTCACGTGACTACTTGTGTATCCATTACTATTACTATCTCTTTCTTTGTTTTATTGAGGGGAGAAAATAAAAAGGTCTGAAGAGGGAAAGAGTGGGAGTTGTGTGGGAAGGAAGTTTGTTTTTCTTCTTTCAGATCCTTTTTATTGTTTTTATGACACAATGTGGACTTTGAGATTCTCTCTCAGGCCCACAGGATCTTATGTTAACCAAATAACACTCCCCACACCGCTTCTCCTTTTTATCTTTGTCATGAAAGTATTTACCATGTGGTCTGACTTCATTCTTGTCCAGAGACAGCTCTGAGAAACTCTTGGTCTCTCATATGTGAGTCGAAGGCAACAGCAGGGCATGTAGGAGAAGACGTGATGATTTGGGGTTTGGGCATGAAGGATGCAGGTTTGCTACTGGAGAGAAAGTGGTCTCTGCTCTACTATTTAACAAGTGAGGTAAATGGTCTCCATTTTAACCCCATTTAGCAAAAAGGCACTATCAGCCTGAGAAGATACCTGTAGAGATTAGCCATGAATGCTGCATCTAGGTTTCAGTGCATTCTGGAACAGCCAGGTCTAAGTCCTTGTGCTCATTAGGGAAAAAATCCCTGTCCCTAAATTATAACAAGAGCAACTTTTTTTTAACTTGCACCTGGACAACTAGAGCAAACTTACTTGTGCTGTTTCCATGAAAAGCTGGAAGGGAATAGAGGAGAGGATAACAACTTCTACTGAATTAGTGACTCTAGACAGTAAGTAGCTCCTGAGTGAGAGTATGTGGGGGAGGGGAGGGAAGTAAGGACATAAAGGAAAAGTCAAAAGGAGCTCTGACTAAAATTTCAGCAGCAAAATTTACCATAAATGATTTTAACGTATGCTTCCATAAATCACAGCTTTTATTAAATTATCATTTAAATTCCATAGGATGCAGGGGAATTACTGTATAGATGCCGGGGTCCCCTTCTCCCCCTCGCCCCCCAGCCTTAGCTGGACTCTTCTTGAGTAGTTTGCATAGTCAGCCGTGGCTGTGTACACACCTAAAGACCCTCAGTTTCTCCCAGCCACACATCTTCCCTGTGCTCCCACCCTGCCCCTGCCCCCCATGGGGGGTGACCATGTGGCATTCAGGAATGTGGGCAATGAGACTTGTACTTCCAAAAGAAATAACCCCCAGGGTCATCTGGGGAGCAGTTAGGATAGAGTGGAGCACGGCACTCCTGTGTGTGTGTGTGTGTGCGCGTGAGCACTTGTTCCTGGCCAGTCCAAGGACATCTGAATCGAACTTCCCTCCCTGTGGGGCCAACCGAAGGACTGGATCCAAATTTTGTGTAAGCCTCAAGCTTACACAATTGGTGCATGTTCTGTAAGGGGGGAAAAAATACAAAATTATGAATACCAATTTGTGTGAAAATAAATATTTATTTAGAATGGGAAAAGAGAGTACAACAAATGACAATTTTAAAGATCTGACAAATACCAGAAACATCACAAAATCTAGAAACATTTTTTTTCTTAGCTAACAGCCTGGCACCTTCATATATTTTCCACATTTTCTTGGCTGTTCTTTGATCCTTTTTCCCTATGACAATGATATTATAATAACATTTTCAACATAGAGAATGGAAAGATAATTCAGTTTCAACATTTCCTTTCTAGCTGAAAATGTTTAGCTACATGACTTCTTATTGGCAATGTTTTACTGGTCTTAGGATTGTTGTCAAATTTCTTGTTTCTTTCCTGGGTGAGCTATAGAAATTAAGGTTCTTTTGAGTTTTTTATACAATGGTAGCCCTAACTATTTTATAAATTGATAACACTTACTAGCCAGTGCATGATATATTCCATTAAGTGGAGTATGAATTTCCTGTATATCATAATTTATGTCAAATAGGCATAAAACTAAAAACTTTTGATATGCTCAAATAAATCATATGAATGATTTACTCTTCTTCGTTAAATGATTTTTTTTAAAGAATTAAAGACTCTGCCCGTTACTTCTATTCAAAATTCCATCCTGAAGGATATTTCTACACAGGAAATATATCAGCTCAATAACTACAGAACAGTGACTGTGTGTCACATAAATATACCTTACTAAACCAAACTAAATGAATCTTTAATGTAACTTCCCTTTAGCTACTCTGAGGAGTCTCTACAGCCACTGCACAACTCAACCCAGGAAGAAGTATGAAAAAAAGAAAAGGCAAGTTGAAAATAGGCAGCACTGCATTTTAAATATTTTTCTCTGGGAATTTTATTAACATCTATGGGCATGTGTCTTTCTGCAGGGATTTTGAAAGTATCCCTTAGTGTGAGAACTGTGAATTGCAAAGCTCACCAGCTTCGTGGTGAACTTCCCCTAGTTATATATAGCATATAGGTAGTGTGCTAATGATAAAACTGAAGTCCTTGAGCAGGGCCCTACCTAAACAATACAGACAACCCAGAGAAGACAGGAGTGAAGGTAGCTAAGCTGAAATGTAGCTTGCCTTTTTCTGAAGCTATAGAGTCTGTTTAGACAGGTTCTACCTAATCTCTAATTGTGAAAGAAAATTTTTCAGGCTAGTTAGAATTGAATTCTAACACTTGCCTTGTAAAATTCCAAACATGGCTCTCTGGAAGGAGGCTATCTTGTCTATCTAGTAACCTCAGTATTGGATGAAGCAAGAGAAATTTTAGTTACAAGCCTTTCACTGCGCCCCCTCACCCCTAACCTCCCCAGCTTCCTCTGGGTGTGACCACTCTTACATGGGGTGAAGTGGAATAAAAACTGGATGGAGATTTCAAGTCCAATATTGCTGCTAATTAGTTACATAACCATGGATAGTCACTTACCTCATTGAGCTTACTTTTGTCAGTCATGAATTGAGTTCACTCAATGTACATTTTTAAAATCATGTGCAAATGTTTAGAGCAAATCTTACCACAAATATAATACTTTAATACTTTCCTGGTGCTACCCATGTAAGTATTTTGAGAAAGTTAGCACCTCCTTTAGAGAAAGTATCACCACTGCATGAGGATTCTATGATATTGCTGAGCTGAACTAGCAATAACTTTTCCTTGCTTTTGGTAGGATGACTGATTCATCAGAAGCTATTTATTCATCACATCCCTCAGGGCCTTCATTACATGGTTGAATTTTAGTCATATAACACATGTGGAGGCATGTCAAAGACTAGAACAGGATATGAGAACATGAAAAGTCTCTGCTTTAGAGGCAGCATCATGGGTGATTTTTAAAAATGTTTTTAATGTTATGATCTTTTTACTTTTTAATAAGAAGTGAGAAATGATAAGTAAAATAAGCAAGAGATTTGGATAGAGAGGGGTGGCAGGAAGGACTAAAACTTAAACATCCATAAAGAAGCAAATTGTGAGATGAAAAAATGTCTTCCTATATTCCTTTCTTTCCATTCTTTTCACTATCGTACCCTGCTTCTCCATGCAATTCTATCCACTGAAATGTCACTGTTATAAAGTGAATTCAAAGTTTAATAACCAATAACTTTATTAAAGAGATCATTCAGAGTCAAATTGAGAACCAGTGTCCACTCAGACTTCTCTGAGTGACTGGCCCCAGAGATTTAGTCTCAGTTTATGTGGTGATTTTTATTTATTTATGCGTACAGAATTGGTACAGGCCAGAAGTGCAGGGTAGTGAGAGGATTCACCAGAGACTCATTTCTAACATTTTCAGCTAACTGAGGGTGCTAGTTTCTAACATCCTTGGCTAATTGATAAAGAAGCAATATTTATAATTTCAAGGCAATTCCTTAAATTCATGAAGCAACTCAGTCAGACCTATTTAGTTATGGGAAGATATAAGGACCAAAGGTTATTTAAATTTCTTATCACAGAGAATATCCCTAGTAGATGTGAAGGTACAGTCATGTCATTATCTCATGTTCTTTCTTCCAGCAACTTGTAAACATGATGAGTATGCTTGGTTTGTAGGTGTTCCCAGGCATTTTCTTGCTTCTCACAACAGAGTTGCTTCATAGACTGCAGAAACTATTGTTTAGCTGACTCTGGCCTCTGAAGGGACTCTGTACTTTTATCACAGTGAAGGAAATATTTCCTGCAGAATATAAAATTGTTTTTTGTTTTTCATCCACACTTCCATAAGAGAGTTTAATAAGTTAAATTTAAGTAAAATTTGTAAATGGTGTTTACACAATCATTCTTGCCATTCTATTGTTTATAAGGTGGCCAAAAACAAAATGTCCTTTGGATCTTGCTAAATGTCACCTCTTTAGACAAGCATTCATTAACCAGCCTATCCAAGAAGTCCATGTCTTGCTACTCACTATCTTCACATTGCTTAGGTTTTGAATTATTTATAAGCATTTGAAAGCATCTACATTTAAACACTTTAACCCATCTCATTCATCACTGCATTCTAGCTCCTCAAAGATGTCCAGCATAGGATAGGTGACTAGAAATGTTTGTCAGTAGTCTGGATCTTTGTCATAAGATTTGGGTGTCTTTGAAAGCTGAATAAAAAGGATCCTATTGAACATAAAGTTATTGACCGTAAGAATGGAATTACAACACAGTGACTGCTGAGTCTTATATAAGCCCTTGGAGGTAATTAAAGCAGGGCTTATGTTCTCTTTTTTACAAATGCGGAAGCTGAAGCTTCGACTTGCTGGGATTTACACAATCAAGCTAGAGTCAAATTGAGCCTAGTACCCAGGGCTTTCAGCCCCAATTCTTGTGTTCCATCTGTTTCAGCCTGTTTTACTGCCCTTGTCATCCGGTGAAATGTTGAACTCGTTTTATATGAGGAACATAGAACAGGATTTTTGATTTGTTTTTTGTTGTTGTTGTTGTTTTGTTTTTTGTTTGTTTGTTTTACCTCACAAGGGCATTTGGGGTGGGCATAATTTAATAATTCCACTACACTGAAGCACAGACTGATTAACTTGCTGCAATAAAAGTCAAATACAAGATTTGAACCCAGATTTACTCACCACTCCCAATGACTCACCATCCTCTGTTTAGAAGATGAGGTCTGTGAAGACCTAAGGATGAACAGAGGCATCTGATGGAAGGCAAATGGGCGGCCCAACTCCCCTTCTGACGTGTATCAAACTGTGAAGAGAAAGAACTAAAATTTTGTTGTTACACTAACCTTGCAAAGGTTAGTTAAAGCAGTTAGCAAATCTTGTTAAAGCAGTTAGCAAATCTAAACACACTAAACCTGCTAGAGACAAGTAGAAGGAAATTCTAAAACTGAAAGTGTAAAATTTTTTAAAGATTTATTTATTTATTCATACATAGCTGCGGCACAACCCAGAGGTGTAGAGGAGTTGAGAGGATTCACCAGAGACAGAGTCCAGAGCAGAACAGGCAGATCAATGAAGTGCACTGCTGAGGGGAGCAGCAGGCAGGTCAGGAGAGGTCTGCCATGCTATGTGGCTCACCTCCAGGCTGGGGATCGAATTTGCACTGAAGCCCCTGTGGCCAGCTTGCCGTGTTGTGTCCTAACCCATTGCACCACCATGGAGGGCCACAATGTAAAATTTAATATTAATTTGGTACATGATCAGGTTTGAAGATGTAAGATTTACACAATAAAACACACTGGACAAGTGTCCTGGGATGTGCCTTCCCAGAAACTGGGGCTCAGCTGTAAGAATCTCAGCCTGGAGTCCAGGGCAGGAAGCGTGGACACTGGGGAAGTGGGACATGAAATGAGGGAGGAAACTCAGCCAAAGTCAATCTTAAGAGAAATAGAAGCCTTTTCTGAAGCATGCTAATGGAACAAGGGTCCCAGACACCTGGCCTTTTGTCACTGAGCAACAATTAAAGAAGTGGTTTCATTTGCAAGTTTTTGCGTTCTAAAAAGAAATCAGAAATATTTTTGAAATAGGAATAGAAGGGGTTAATAGTTGTTCACTTCCTCTTCGCAGGACTTAAACATTTTTGTGTTTTGTTAGCTCTTCTGTTCAATAGCAATTGTTTACTCTCAGGGCAGGAAACTATATGAAAAGATTAAGGGCTTTGTCGTGCTCAAGCTTTAGACATGTAACTAAGGAAATGGAAGAAATGAAGAGTCATGCAGATTCACTCTCCTCTGGAAAGTGCAGAGGAAACTGAACGTTCCTTTAGTATCACATTCTCAATCTTACCACTCTCTCTCATGTTTTCAAAGAGCCTTGATTCTGTCCCTCCAGCTCTGACAGAATCTAGAGGGCACAAAAGACTTTTTTTTTTATTATTATTAAAAAGTTTATTTTTACATCATTTTGCACATTTTTTTTTCATCTCAATTGTAATCCCCACGGGTTTCCCATCACCAAATCACCCCTGTGCCACCACCATAGTCCCGTGCATTTCCCTCCTTTCCTCCCCCCCCCCCCCCCCCCCCGTTTTGGGCACAAAAGACTTTTAAGAATGATCTCTGCCCCACACCATTATGAACATTCTGGAATTAACTTATGACTGTTAATTAGGTCCTTCTTCTGGGTCACACTGTTAAGGCTTAGGGAAACAATGACGACTAAGGAGGCCACAGTCTAACCAGTGGGTAGATGAATTAAATAACTGAGCAAAACAACAAAATTCAGAACCCTCCCACAATCTCAACCGTGCAAAAAATAGACTTTGTATTGCTGTGTAGGGTAACACCACCCTGATAAAGAAATGGGATTCATGGAGCAGGCTACTGATGCAAGACACTGCTCCAGAGTAAGACCCTGGCCTTTTTAATTGATAGAATAATAATCATATGGAATTAATTGTGAAGGGCAGTAGAAAAGGAGAAGGGGAAGTAGAAGGAAAAGGGGAAGGGTGGAATTATCATCTATTGCATGAGGGACTGTGAGCTGCTCTTCAGGCACTTCTCATCTGCTGATGGCTCGGTATTGTAATTAAGATCCAGCCCTAGTTCCCCAGTCAGGGTTTCAAACTTATTAACAAGGTGTTTATTACTGATCAGCTTCTGGGGTCCCTTGTTATACATCTGTCATCAGCTCCCTGGGCTTTCGGGGTCATACTTCATGATGCACACACTTCCCAGGGTGACCCAGCTTTGTACTCTTCATTGAGGTGAAAGGTGCCTAGTAGGATTGGGCTCCAATAACTAGGCAGTTCTGACCTTGCTTTAGGCATACAGAACTGTAGGTGACAAAATGGAGGCAGGATAGGCCAGTTAGGATTAGCAGGCCCACATTTTATATTTTTGTTGTTCACCTTATTTATAAATGTAATCTCTTTTTGGGTAGTGAACATGACCTGAAATCTAGGAAATTCGTGATTCCACACAAATTCAGTGCAGAGTGAGGCTGGCCAGGGGGGCCTATGCAATGATACACTCTCACAGAGCATTTGGCTCTTCATCTTCACCCGATGCTCCTGCCTTCCACTAGATGACCACCTTCCTGTCTGCCTCTCAGTCCACAAACCCCCCAGGGATGCAGGGCCTCAGCCAGCCAGGACTTCCCTCTGCTATGACCTCCTAATGTTTTGGCTCACCCATTCTTCATAAGAAATGCACCATGCATGAAAAACTCTCATGGTCTGTCCCTATCCCATCTCATTCCCAGGCCATGACAGAACATAGAAACAGAACAAACACACTGGTCGCTCCCAGCATTAGACACGGGCAGCTCTACGAAACCGTCAAGCATCAGTTCCATACAGTGTGACTCTCTGGACTCTTCCTGTGTGCTGGGGTCCTGGGCCCTTGCTTGTTCTTGGGTCCCACACACCTTCGTGGCTGTCAATCCCAACTCACCCCACATGCAGAAAGATGCACCCCTGTCTAAGCACTCCTCAGATTTCCTTCAATTCTTGTTTTTCATCCCAGTTGGGAAAGCTTTATCTGTATCCTTTAAGTTAGACTTTTTGCTTTTAATCTTCTCTGATTTTTTTCTGAAGTTAGCTTTTAGAATCTCAAAAACAAACAAAAAATGGTCCCCTTTCTCTGCTTTTAGTTAGCACATAGTATCCCTAAGTTGGTAAACTCCAAACAGCCAATGTAAAGGGGCAGTAGACTAGATAAGATGAAATTATATTATTCTCCTACTTACCTGCACATATATATATGCGTACTCAACTTATAAGTAGCAATAGGATGGTTGTGGTCTGGATTCGCTAAATGCCCCTCTTCCCTATGAGTTGTTAAAACTTACCCCATAAATGGCCATGCAAAACCCCTTTGCCTTGTTCTTGTAGATTCTTTATTTGGTTTCAATGCTTTGTCTTAGTTGTTGATGCTGTTCTCTATTTCATGTTTGTGCATGTCCCAGCTTAACCCAGTACATTGGTCAGATTAGTTACTATCAGAATGATTTAATTAACTAGAGAATTGTGTTTCTTGGCAATTGTAAAAATGTTCTGATAGTACAATTAGATCCTAAACTTTAGATTCTTTAACAACTAAATTTCTGTAGCACTAGCTATTTCCATTCCTCGCTGTTTCTGAGCAAATGCAGAAATGCAAGGAGGCTTGTGCTCCTCTAAAAATGAACTCTATAAAGTGACTGCTGCTACGTGTGTTGTCTCCTCTCTGTACTGTCAAGGAAGAGAATAGTATTATGAGCATTTCTGATATGGGAAAATAATTGAAAGTTTTTTTCAATTTTTATTGAAAATTTTATTTTTCAATGCTTATATTGCATTATCTTTATTTTCTCAGTGGCCTCAACAAGGAGTTTTGATGATTATTCTCTTACATTACTTAAATTTTCAAATTTAACTATTAGTTGCTACACGTGGGGTGCACACCATCAAAAATGGGCCTATTGCTCTGGGGAAGGGGGTTGGGAGGAAATGTATGCAAAAGGCTTGGTATACTTTACATTGGAGGTAAACTTAGTTCAACTAAGGTTGAAGAATAAGTAGAAGTTCAACTTTCAGGAAATATGCCTCTCTTGAGGGTGGCAGATTATAGGAAACACAGGAAAGGAGTAGAATACAAATTGAAAGTAACATGAGCAAAAACAGAAGAGCTTGCAAAACTGTGGTATTGTATGTGGGAAAGGATGTCCTTAATGAACTCTACAGATACAGGTTCTGTGGACTGTATGGGTCCAGGATTATCTCTTGGCTCTTCTCTGGTTTTCAGCATGTTATTTGAGTTCCAGGTTAGCAGAACTGGTAGGACATATTAATGAACTTATCTCTCTTTCTCTCTTTCCCTGAGTTATTCATTTCCCTTTTCTCTGTGTGCCAGAATTTGAATCTTAAGTCCATGAGTGAGGACCGACATTCAGGCAACACAATTCACACTGGGTTGCCTGGTAATAGTATGAAAACAATAGGGACAGTAACTGCTAATTAAAACATGTAATCATTGTGTTAGATTAGATTTAATCCAGTGGACTAAATATAAAAAGAAATTATAAATCTTCAATAAATAAACATAAAAATATAAAGAATAGGATCTCCCTGGTGGCACGAGGGGTTAAGCCAAAGTAATATGAAGCTATCTGAAGCTACTACAGCAGAAGTTCAGTCCCCCACTAGGGAGCTACCCACAGGGTGCAGCACACCTCTCCTGTCTTGGGGCGGCTCCCCTCAGCAGTGCGTTTCACTCAGTCTGCCTATTTTACTCCCCATTCTGTCTCTGGTAAATCCCCTCACCCTCCACACCTCTCACCTATACTCCAGTTCTTATATGCATAAATAAGTACATTTTAAAGAAATATATAAAGAATATTAGCAACCTCATAAATCAAAAAAAAAAAAGCACTTCAGTTTCAAAAAATGCCCTTTGCTTATCAGAACCTTGAACAAGAATCACAGGCTCTAAAGAATAAAGAGCTCTTCATTAAAGTATAATTTTAAGGTTCTAATTACTACCTTCACCCTTAGGCATTGACAAACAGAGAGCTGCCATTGTATGTCCTAAGCTGCCCTTGGATGAAGAGCATAAACATCTGAAAATATAACTACTATGAATAAGGATGTTAAAACTGTATAAAGCCAGGTTTTCCTGCACGTTAAAAGTTCTGCCCATCCCCTCCTCCAGCCAAATCATGTCAATAGCAATGAAGACCAAAATAATAGTGCTGAGTGAGCCTCCAAGAGTTTATTTGATTTGGACAAATACTCCACTCAGTTCTTTATATCCTCAAATCCTCAAATTGTGGAGAGAAAAGCTGTGGTCCTTAAAGAGAAGAGAGAGGTGAGGTGAGGAGAGGAGAGAGCTACCAACATTCCCTTGGAGTTTTCTGTTTGCAGATTGATTTTGGAACAAACAAGGCTCCTCACTCATATTTTAACTCTCCCCAAGTCTTGCATTATCTAGAGACTAATAAGATTGGCCCAGCCAACAACTGACCACCAGCAAGCCAGTAATGGGACTGACTCTCAGTTTGGACTGAATATTTGAAAAGACCTTTCACCTTCATAGAAATAAGAATTGTGACCCTGAGAAGAATATCGCCTGAAAGATATTCCCTTTACTCTTGGTAAGCAACTTGCATCTTGTCCTCGCTTTTAAAAATTTAAATAAATGAGGAGGCCTGTATGCCCCTTTTTGGGTCCCAGAACCTCTTACTAGAGAGGAATTTGAGGAAGTAGTCAGTTCACAGGACAAGGCCAGCTCTGGGTAGCGGGAGATGAGTATACATACAGCCACCCCTCCATCCACCTTCTCACTAAGCCGCACTCCATCATTCTTCAGCAGCATGAAGCAGTTGTTTACACTTCAAAGTGTGACACTGCCCTGACAATTTTCATCTTTGTGTATCTTTTTTCTCTGTCTTTTTATGAGTAAGGACCTGTCTACCATGGTAATTTCTGCATCTAGTTAAGACAAGGGATTATTGACTCAACACTGACCTCCACTGGTTGAAAATACCTAATCCCTCTCTCTTCAAACCATGAACATTTTCACAGGCTAGGCAGGGACTCGCAAGTACTTTTCATAGAAACATTAGCATTTCACAATGACTAAAGATTAATATAATGGTAAATCCACCTTCAAGAAGCACAAATGTAGATGCCAAATAACACTGATCCAACGAATGAGCTGTTGGGCCGGGCCACAGACCCCAGGGTTCCCCGTTTACCTACTCCACCGTATACCAAAATACCATATGGTACCATTTTGTCTATCCCAGCTGGTTTGCTCAAGGCTGAATTCACAAGAATCTGAGATAATCTTAGCCAATCTAGTCCCATGGGATGGGGCTGGAGGGGGGAATGACTACTTACCAGTTGTTATTATCTTTTAAATGCTTCAAACTCAATTGTAACCCTTTTCTTAATTGATATTATCATTTCAACGACAAAATCAACTGTGCAAGACACCATGTTGCCAGTGCCTTCCTTGTCTGCTGGAGGTAGGCAAGGAGACCTCTTGAATCAGTGCTACCACAATTAAGCTGTGATTCTCTTCCTGAGTGTCATAAGAGTTTGGGGAAAGCCTGGATTTTCTGAAGAGATGGAAGTCAAAATTGACAAGGGGAGGTGGGGCACTGCATCCTGAAAAAATGTGAAGTCATTACCTTTCTTGGAAATATGTCAAATATTACAGTTTACTCTTTCAATCTAGAGCAACCCCTGAGGAATTCATACATTTGCTAATTATGATGGAAGACTAAAAGAGGTCTCTCCATCCAGGAGTTTACTATAAGATTAAAGGAACAATGGATGGGGGGGGGGAAATTATGGTTTGAAAGTAACTGACATTTAGTCTCACTGACCAGAGGAGGTCAGAAATTTCTAAGCAAACAGTATAACAGGTATTCTCAAGTATTGAAAAAATTAGAGACAAAAACACAATTTCCAAAGAGCAAACATGTATTATTAAGCAACTGATGACATCAGCATTTGCAACAGAATATTTATTAACACAGCAATGTTTAGGTTAATTTTAAGGAGAAATTTAAAATGTACATTTGTAATAGATATAAATTATTGATTACAATTCTATCATGAATAGTCTTGATGCTATAGTAATTTATTTAAATATTTAATATAATTTTGAGTAGAAAAATACATATTCTTTGGGCTTGATTAAAGGCACAAAATGTATTCTGTACAGTAAAAAGTAATTCTTATATTTGGGACATATTGAGTTTATCCTAGAGTCCACATGTTCTTGTCCTAATAAGCAATCTCTTTTGCTGAGTACTTCACAATCTATTCTATATATCTATGTATATGCACACAATATGTAAATACATCTAATTTTTGCACGTTGGTACTAAGTTATTTACACTTGTCTGTGCCTTGCCTTTTTTATTAGATGCAAATAAGATTTGAATGCCCCCAGCAATTAGTTAAAATATTTCCTAGTTAGTTTTTATAACAGAGTATTTCATTGTATGATGTTTATTTTACTTACTAGAAAATTTTAGAGTTACATAGAATTATTGTCTAGCGTTTTCACTCTATGGGACAGTGCTAGCTTATATCATGAGTTGTAAATAGTTTGCCCAGCTCCGTCTTTTATTTAGATTTAAACCTTTTTCTATAATAGTGTCTGTGCTCTATGAATACTTAGTACAATATATTTGAAATTTCTTCATGGAGTATCTTCATATTTTTATTATTTATATTAAAAACCTTTGATCAGGAAATTATTTTCAAAAATACTGAAATACCATTGGTTTATATCTTTGTGTTTTAGAAATTACAGGATTTCCTCCTGTAGTCCCCAGAGTACATCCACCTGCAAAGCACTCATAGCCTTCATGTCTTCACCATAGTCCATTGTGCTCTCTCCTCGTCCTGACTCACCCCTGCCCATCCCCCTCTGAAGGCCTCAGGTCAAAGATGACATTTAACGTTTGTCTTTGTGTCTGATCCTTTGTTTGTTTGTCTGTTTTATATTCCACATATGACACCATCTTGTATTTAACCTTCTTCTGACTCATTTCACTTAGCATATACAATTCTATTAATTTTGCCACAAATGACATGAGTTTATCTTTTTTAATCACTAAGTAGCATTCCATTGTGTATATATACATCACCTCTTCTTGATCCATTCATTAATTTTTTAAAGATTTATTTTATTTATTTATGCTTACAAGAGCTGAGGGGTAGGCCAGAGGTGCTAGGGGATGAGAGGATCGACCAGAGACAGAATAGGGAGCAGAACAGGTGTATTGACAGAAGTATACTGCTAAAGGGAGCAGTACATGAGAGAGAGGTCTGCTTTGCCTGTGGGTCAGCTTCCTGGCTGGGGATGGAACTCAGGTCATAGCAGTGACAGTGCTGACACTTAACCCTTCGACCACCAGGGACATCCAAGTTTACTTTTCTCACCAGCAGTGGTTGCTTCATTTTTCTTGATATGGACCACTCTCGCAGTTGTGACATCATATTTCATTGTGGTTTTGATTTGCATTTCCTTGATGATAATTGAAGATGAACTTTTTTTTCATGTGTCTGTTGTCTGTACGTCTTTGAAGAAGTGCTTATTTAGATTTTCTACCCATTTTTTGATTGGGTTCATTGTCTTTTTGTTGGATTGTATGAGCTATTGGTAGATCTTTGATATAAGTCCTTTGGCAGATATATGGTGTGCAAATATTTTCTTCCATTCAGTAGGGTATCTCATCATTTTAGCTACAATCTATTTCATTGTGCAGAAGCTTTTTGGTTTGATATAGTCCCTATTGTTTATGTCACCTTCTGTTTACCTTGATACTAGAGTCAAATCTGCAGACATCACTGAAGCTTGTATCATGAAATATTTTATCTTTGTTTACTTTTATGTACTTTATAATTTCAGATTTTTCTCATCAGGAAATTATTTTGATGTAATTTTTCTGCAAGATAAGACAATAAATTAATTAGAACAGAATAAACATCATTTTTACATTTCTGGAGATATATATTTCCAGCTTTTCCCAGTGATTTGGAATGCCATGTTTATCAAATACTATTCCATATTTTTTTTAAGATTTATTTGTTTATGCATACAGAACTGGCGTACAAACTAGAAGTGCAGGGGTGCTGAGAGGGTTCACCAGAGACAGAGTGGGGAACAACAGGCAGATGGATGAAGCACACTGCTGAGGGGAACAGTGGGGAGGCAGGAGAAACCTGCTGCACCGTGTGGCTCACCTCCCTGACTGGGGATCACACTCCTGCTGAAGCTGCAGCTAGCTCCATAGTGCTGTGCTTTAACCTGTTTGTTCCACCACAGAGGGCCCCATTAAAAAACTATTCCATAGTTTAATATCTACTAGGACTAGTACTATAGTTCCCCTTTACCTCTAATTTTCTTTGCTTTTTCATTTTTTTATTCTTGTTTGCTGAGTTTTCCTTATGAACTTTAGAATCATATAGAGCTCCAAAGTTCTACTGATATACTATAGAAGGTATTACATTAATTTGGAAAAAAATGAAAACAACATGATCTATATCAGTGTTTATTTATTGGCCCTTTCTTTTTTAAATACTAATTTATTTTATTGATTAAAATGCCAGTTTCCAACTGTAATAAAGTAATAACAAAAAACAAACAGATATAAACCAAAGGCATTTTACAGGGGTGGAGAGGGGAATAATATCAAAACTGGGGCAGGAAAAGCACATAGGACTGTGGTGATGGGACTTAGGTAGTGGGAAGCGCATAGGGATTACAACTGAGATGGAAAAAAAACACACACACGTACTTCGTCGATCTGC